>NW_009608970.1:13839-14215 GCF_000690535.1 Cariama cristata
CCCTGATAGAACTTTTGTGCATAGCATTGACATCCTGTGTTTGGGAAGGGGCTTTTCTGTGCCCCTGCACCCACCACGCTGGGCCCCCCCCGGCAGGGCAGCTCCCGCTGTAGAGACTGGGGGGTTTCTCAAACCTAGGGGTGGAGGGTCAGCCCCATCCATAGCTTGGGAAAGACAGGGTGGGGTTTACCCCGGGAAGGACAGACGGTTTTCCATATGTTCTGCAGGAGGTGCCAGGGAGGACCAGAAAGCCAACCGATAACGCACCCAGACCTCAGCAGAGACAGAACCGGACACAGCCACCGAGTCGGTCCCCCCAGTGCCAGCCCCCAGAATGGCTCATCGGCGGGGCGGGGGCGGCGCCAACATTCCACCC
>NW_009608970.1:14246-18988 GCF_000690535.1 Cariama cristata
GAGGAGCGGGGCGTCACACAGAGCAGGGGAGGGTGGAGGGGATATTGCACACCAGGGACCCCAGCGCCAAACCCCAGAGATTTTAGGATAAGGAGGAGCTGGCACCTATCCTGTCCTCTGACCTCCCACTAAACCTGCACCAAATCAGCCTCCATCCACAGTATCTCACTGACATTTCCTTATCACTAAGTGAACCCAGGACTGCTCCTCCTTGCTCTGCAAAGTTTGTTCATCACTCCCTGAGGTTAATAATTTGCGGGTAATGCCTTGAGTGCTCTGGGTCTAGTTAACCCTGTCCCCACGTGTCTGAGCATCACGTTTGCTTGAAGCTTTCCCTGAAGAACCTCGTCACGCAGCTTTAGCCAAGGACGCAGCTCGCGGCACCCATCAGCTCATGTTTCTCCCAACTACTGCTTTTACCAGCTGTTACTTCACTCAGACCACAGCACTGGTGGTTTTTGGACAAGAGGCCAAACCGATGAGCTGATGAGCCCAGCCATCCAGTTATCGGTAGTTATAAACAGCAAATGCAGCAAAGCAAACCAGCAGCTTTCCACAACGTGCGCTGCAAAAGACGGGGCAGCCCGCGGCTCTCAGCTTGGTTTGGGGGGCTCAGCCTGCTCCCCCCCTGCCCTCCAGCACTGACCTGCTGCCCCTCTCTGCCTGCTCCCGGGGGCTTCGAAACCACAGGAAAACGGGGGCAGATGGGGACAGCTCGGGGGTAGTTTGGCTCTTAGGAGGGTTGTGAAAATAGGTGAAGAGGAGTGAAGAAGAAAGGCTGGGGCTTTCCCAGCTTAGGAGCACATTGCTATATTGGCGTCCAGGTCCAAGCCCTCGTGGAGGGTATTCTCCGAGGAGATGGCAGCGAGCAGGGACGGATCGGCTGCTGCCAGCGCTGCAGTGTGACCCAGGCTCCGGCACAGCCCGGCGGGGTAAGCAGCGTGCTGCCCGGCACCGAGGGTTTGCAACCACCACCGTTCACTGCCGAGCAAACCAGCAGTGTTCCCCAAAACTGGGCAAACGGGGCTCTCCCAGCACTGCGAGGTGTCCCTGGGAGCCAGGGCCCGGGCTTCCCCACTGCCCTGTAATTAGTGACTTCACCACCAGAACATAGAATCATAGAATCATTATGGCTGGAAGAGACCTCAAAGATCATCAAGTCCAACTGTATACCCGATGCCACCCAGTCAACTACACCATGTCTCGAAGCGCCACATCTAAACGTTTTTTGAACACCTCCAGGGACGATGACTCCACCACCTCCCTGGGCAGCCCGTTCCAATGCTTAACGACTCTAACGGTGAAGAAGTTCTTCCTAATGCTTTGGTTTGGGGTTTCTTTGTGGCAAACCCCTTCTAATCCCCATCTGGCTTGGTCCAGGAGGTTGGGATTTGAGGAATGATTTTGAAATTGCTGCAGAGCTGCGCATACCACATCAGAGCTCCCGCAGGTCGGTACCCAACCTCCAGTGCCAGCCCTCCCCTTCCTGCACCGTGCCCTGGGCAGCAGCTTCGCCTCTCAGCTGGGGCTCGGGAGAGCCCGGCCTGAAGAAACCAAAGCAAATATCTGCAGGGAAATTGCAATTATAACCTCTCCCAGCAGCAGCAGAGGCCGCGGCTGCCTGCGGTGCCTTTTGGCTTTACGGGGGCTGTAAGCATCCTCTGCCCACCCTCTGGGGAAATTCCAGCCTCAAAACCTGCAACAACCTGTGGCTTAGGAGCTGTGTCAGGCAATAGCCTTAAAAAAGGCCAGGGTAGTTAGAAAGGAAAATTAGAGCTTGTCTTTTATGTCCTTCTAAGCCATTTGCCATAGGCAAGTTATTTTATACAGCCATTTTGGTTAAAAAAGAGGGTTTTGTAAGCCACGGGAGGTCCTTGTGAATGAGTACAACTGTGGACCCACCTGCAGTGGGTCGGGGCTGGGTGCAGGATCTGTGCTGGCGCCTGGTGCTGAGCTGGTGCTCACAGCCCTTGGGGGCCCGACCGCAGCACCGGGCTGCCGGGGGGGCTGCTGCTCCCCCGGAGGGAAGGCAGGCTGCTCAGAAGTGAACACCAGAAGTCAAAGGCTTTTGTTATAAATCTCGGTTTTCAGTCGGTTCAGTGAAGCTGACAGTTCCTGATGGTTCCTGCTCTTGGTTTCTGCCTTGGGGGGGTGGATTTGTTTTGAAATTTGGAGCAAAAATAGCGCAACAGCTCTCAAGAAAACAACAGATGAAGGAGAGGTCATTTTAACAACACTAAAATCCTTCCAGCCATTTAAAACGAAATACTTCTTGCCTGCTTGTAGCTTGGAAGAGCAACAGGTGGCTGCGCGGGCACCTCTGCGCAGCACGTGGGGTACAGAGCAATCCCAAAAATGTGTAAAATCAGATCTGACAAATCTAAAGCAAGAGAAAATCAAGACATGACTATGAAGGACAATATCAGGCCAAGCCTGTTAAATTATCTCTCCCCTTTCTGTCATGTCTCATTTGCTACGGAGCTGTCAGCTCCCACCCCTCATCAGCCAGCTTCCATCACCCTCCCGTTAAATTTTCAATCTCCTGGTTTCTCTCTAGCCAAACCAGAAGGTTTCCCCTTAAACACCTGGACAGTCACCCCATCCCTCCTCTTTAAATGCCTTAAATTTTCCTTGGTCAGGACACCTCCAAAGATGTGCCGACGTGCTCCTGCTTGCTTCCCGCGCCCTCCCAAGCCATGCGATGCTGCTCCCGCAGAGCCAGGGACCCACTGGGCCACCCCGGGGTGGGGAAGGGGTGACCCCCCCCACCTTTCTCCAGCATCTAAATGCTGCCCTGGCCCATACCCGCGCTGCTCTGCAAATGCTAATTGTGCCGTCTGCTCTGGATTTGTCTCTGCCACCCCCTCCCAGGCTGAGGACCCCAGCGCTGCCATCTCCCACCTCCCCAGGCATTAATCAAAGGGCACGCAAAGCTTTTGATTTATGGCGTGCCCCAGCCTCCAGCAGTGAATGCCAGCGCACGTCGGGGAGCTACGACAGAGCCTGGACAGCCAGCGCCAGGGAGGGCAGCGAGGGGATGCTCACCATGCCAGGCACCTCTTCCTCACCTTCCTCCTCTGCTGATGCTCTGCACCCCCGGGCCCTGTGCTGGTTCCCTCGCTCCCCTTTCCTCTCTTCCCACGGCACAAGAACAGACCTGGGTGGCAGCTATGGAGGAGCAAGGATGTGGGGAGCAAAGAAATGACACAAGCAAAAATAACCCAAACTGCCCTCGGGTTACACGGGAGAGGGGATGGCTCTTCCACGGGTGGAACCCCACCGGCACACACAGACGCTGCTGTGCTCCCCAGCAGGGAAAATGAAATAAAAGCCTCGTACGGCTCAGTTTTAATTTGACCTGAGCAGGAGCACAAGCACACAACCCCTGCGCGTCCTCCGGCTGGTCCCGTCGGAGCTGCGAGGTCTGTGTCACGCTGAATTTCCCACGTGCGGGGATGGGCAATTCTCAGCAAAGCAAAACCCCCGGGTGTTTTTACACCCTGCGGCTTCAAATCAACAAGAGCTGTGTAGTTTTTTCAAAATGTAAATGTGCTAGAAAAGAAGTTTCAGAAGCAAAACCTCTGCATACGATAGCAATCGCGTTTCTTAATGCTAATTTCTTATCTCACCTCCCCAAAGTCCTTTGCAAGGGTTTTATCCTGTTAGAGGAAATCCATCCCCCTGATTTTCCCAGGCTTATAGAAAAGCAAAGAAAAGTATTGATCCCAATGAGATAACACTGACAGGAAAATGGCAAGAGCCGGTCCTATCTAAAACTTACTCTATTTTTTGACTGGTGGAAAAAACCACATAATTATCAATTATCCATGCAAATGGGAGATGTCCAGCCTAGATATCTGGTCTGCTCTTCATAGTAGCCTCCAAATTCCAGCTAACTCTGCATTTTTTAAACTTTTTCTCTGTGCTTTGTTCTTTAAAAAAATAAAACAACAAACCCAAACCTGAAAATGGTCTCTCATACAAACCAAATCCCAGAACCACCGGCGGTTTCATATTAAAAGAACATTTGGTGGCATTTTAATCTCTGAAGGTAATGTAGATATTTGTCATTTCTGATCTCCCCTTTCTGCAACTGTCCACAGATGACGAGATCCGTGAAATTGCTACTGCCAGGGAGTGAAATGAGAATTAACCTTGTGCCCATCAGCTGCCTCGGCACCACCCTTTCCACGCCAGCCTTGACCGTCGCCATCGGGAGAGACGGCTCTCGGGGCCGCGCTGCCGTTCACCCCGCGCCGTCTGACACACCGCAGCCCCGTCTTAGTGGATAATAAACTCGGCCGTGTTAAGAGATTGCTTTAAATCCAACACTTTCTTTCCCATTCTCATTTGCTTTGCCTTTCATGCTACTTTCTCATGTATAAAAAGGGAACTGAGGGGAAAAAAAAAAAAAAGAAAGAAAGAAAGGACTCATGAACACCTGAAAATCTTTTTCATATACCTGCTGCTGCTACCACTCGGTGCTGAATCTGAACAGAAACGGATGGGAGGGAGATGGGGAAGGATGAATAACATTTCATGCCCTGTAGTCAAACATAATTTCAGGCAGGAGAGGAGCAGGGACTGGTAAGATGGCTCATCCCGACAGATAGTTAATGTGCACTTCAGAGCCCGCTCTTTGAAGACTGGGGTCTAATTTCCAGCCTGCAATTATTGCACTGGAAATAATTTCTCAGAAAATGGGGTCACTTTCTGGGGGTGGGGTAGGGTTAGATAAGGGG
>NW_009608970.1:19042-34638 GCF_000690535.1 Cariama cristata
GCATGGGCATCCCTGGGGCTGCAGTGCTCTGCCGCGGCTCTCCCGAAGGAGTTTCAGGTGACTTAGGAGCCGGGACCCAGCGCTTCTGAGTGTGCTGGCTTTTCACGTTCTCACCTGGAGCATCTGCCTCTGCTTGGCGGCAGCAGCTATTTGGGATTGTCCTTGGTGTCCTACAGCCAAGACTTTCACGTAGATCTGTATTTCAGTCTCAAAACCTGTGGCCTGATTTCCCAAAGCACTGAAAAGTTCATGCTTCTCCTTCCATCAGCGGCAATGGCCAGGAGCTCGGCGCTTTGCACAATGACTACGTGGGCAGTTTCTGATTTTCAACGGCACTGCAAGGACAGAAGGGTTGCTATTACACGGAGAGCTGCTCTGTTCATGTTTCAACAACGCACTGTTTTTGCTTGGAGGCTTTGCCTTTGCTCTTCCTTATTTGGAGCTCTGGTCCCATAAAGCAATGGTCATCATGGGCCAGATTTGTCAAAAAAGCACAGCACAGCGAATGCTTTTGGCCACTGAGGCACGTCTTGTGGTACCTAACAGAGCTGATGCTCTTCTGAGCAGGGGCAGGTATGGGAACAACCTGCCTTTCTGCCTTCCTGATAAGAAGTCTGCAAAAAGTAGAATAAAGCAAAATAGTCTAAAGATGAATGACATATGGTGTCCCCTAGCAGGGCTGGGGACCGCACTGGTTGCCCAGCTCAGATGTAAGCCCAAATAATTGTCTCCAGATGGGATTTGTTGCAATTCTGCTCTGACCCAAACTGACCACACTCTACAGCTCAGACTTGCAAAGGTTTTAGGGCACCTAAACATGCAAACAGGCACCTGGCAAAGATTTTCAAAAGCGGCTAAGAAGATTAGATGTCCAAGTCCCATTGGGCTCTGAGAATGAGGCATGTAACCTGCTTAGGCGCTTTCAGAAATTCCTTTGGGGATTTAATTGTTTGGGTTGAAACTTTCTGCAGCAAGTGTGTGCCTCTCCAACTGTCCCACCACCATCTTCAGCCTCTGCAGTCCAGCTGTTTTTGGGGGAAGAATGGGGAGAAATATGTTGGTAGGAAATTTTTAGACAACTTTTCATGCTTTGGAGGAGGGTCTTGAAATTCAGAGAGTGGTGATCAAGGCCTTACGTTAGATGCGTGCTTTTCACTGTCCCAATGAGAAGCTGCACAAAGCCAAGGCAGGAGGCAGGGCTGCCTCCCCTGGGCTCTAGCGAGTGCCTTGATGCAGAGTTGGGGTTAGGGGAAAGAGCCAGGGAGGGGAGGACTGAGACTGGCAGGGTGGATGGAGGAAAGGGAGGTAGGTTAGGGAAGGGAGGAACTGGGCTGAGATGCCCACAGGATAGGAGAGGAGATGCAGTGAATGGGACGGGACAGGAGATGCAGCAAATGGGACAAGCTGGGGAGGTGACAAGCTCGTACCAGGCTGATGGAGTTGAGATGGAAAGGGTCAAGAAAGCAGGGAAGTGGCACTGTAGCTTATGCCTACTAAATCCTATAAACCCTGGAAGGGAGCCCAGGGTTTCTGACAGGAGCCAGAGCTCGGCTGCCAGCAAAGTTGTGAAACAAAGCCCCTGGGCAGCCCCCCACCACTGCTCCTCACGAGCCTGGGCTGCCCCGGGTGCCGCCTCTTCATCCCAGCTTCTCACCCACAGGAACCCTAAGAAAGTGAGACACGATAGCCCAGACAATTTTAAATTATAAAGCAGTTCAAAAAAAAAAAAGGAAAGAGCCTGTCCTTACAAATAAGCAACCTGCAAACCACGTGTTTCTCCTTTCCACCTCGTGTTTCCAGGAGCTGCCAGCAGGCAGGATGTGTGCGCCAGGAGCTGGGGCACCAGGTCAGGACTGGGTTGAGTCCCTGTTAATTTGCAGACTCACTCCATGCTTTGGACAAGTTGCTTGGTCCCCCTCTGCCTGTCAGAAGGATAAATACCTCCTTTTCCCACCTGAGAGGTGCTGCAAATTAGATACGCTCGTAGGTGTGCAGACAGTACAGCAAGTACATAAAAAGAACAATACCTCAAATGCTTTATCGAAGTCAGGTGAGGTTGGCAGGAGCGGGCAATGGCAGAAGCCTGTGCGCAGCTCCCGGGGCAGGGGCTGGTGCGCAGGTCGTAGCTGGTGGGTGCTGTGCATGGGCAAACAGAAATGCCTGAGCTTTGGCTGGCAGGAGCTGCATCGGGGGCTATTCTGGGATGCCTTGCCCCAACCTAAGGACGGCTAAGATGTGTTGAGTTTTATAAGTTGCTACTTTCGAGCAGTTAGGAATTTGGTTCAACCTGGGATAACACCTTGGCTTCACCTCCCTGTTCCGGTCTGCTTCACAGGACTGCAAAGAGCAAACACGGATGGGCTCAGGTGAGCCTGCACGATGGTTGGGTGGTGGTGGGCCTCCATTGACTGTGAACGATGGACGGGTGTTGGTGGGCCTCCATCGACTGTGAACGATGGACGGGTGTTGGTGATCCTCCATCAACTGTGAACAATGGATAGGTCATGGTGGGCCTCCAATGACTGTGAACATGGGTGGGTGATGGTGTGTCACCATCGACTGTGAATGATGGGCAGGTGGTGCTGTACCTCCCTCAAATGTGCCCGATGGGCAGGTGATGGTGTACCTCCATTGAGACATCACCTTTGCCGGCGCTGCAATGTTGCTGGGGTAGGAGAGCACATGTGGGAACAGCCCTGCGCATCTCTGTTTGCCCATGGAGAGCCCTGGGGAGAGGGAACCCCACGCTTCTGCCTTTTTTATTTCCCTTCTTCTCTTTGGCATCTGGACAGGGTTTGCCCTCAGCTCTCCTTGCCGTCCAGTCCAGTCCAAATGAAACCCAACACTTTCCTCCTGCCTTTCTGCAGAGCCTTGGTTCGCTGTCATACCCGCAGTGAATTTATCCTTCTCCACTCTGAGAGCTGCCTGCAGTTCATTAAATATCTTAAAGGTGTTAATGACTTTTAAAAAAAGACCCAAACTGTCTGATGTTTTTCCAGCTCATTTCCTGCTGCTATCTCCCCAAATCCGGTGGGCAGTAATGACATGTCTGAGGCAGAAAATGGGATTATGATGAACAGAGTGAACACTGCTGATATGTGGACAACGTTAAACATTTGCAGCTTCTTTTCTTTACCTTTCCCTTCTGCAGGTATCTGTATAAGCGCATCCTCCTTGCATTGAGCTGAGCTTTGGCCTCCTGAAGGAAACCAGAGGAGAGATGAGGCAAAGCTTTACGTAAGCAGGAATTTTGCCAGGAAAGCACTACTTGTCTGACCAGAAGCAACATGTTGGATAAAGCCACATTTTTTCCCCTGCCACTGTAAAATTCTGCCAGGGTGCTCATGGCTTGTCCTTCCACAGACAGAAACTGAAAACGCGCCTAAGAGAGAGGAACCATCCAGGACTGCATCTTCCAGACCCACAGGGGTTTGTATTTTAACAGGCAAAAGCAAGGAGCGGTGGAAGAAAAGGAAAAGTCCTGGCTCTATCTGGCCAGGGAGAAACCAAGAAGCTGGGCGACTTACCTGAAGGTACCCAGCAGAAAGCGGGATTCAACCTGAAACTTTCAAGTTGTTGGAATTCAATTTCAAGCTGGGCAACTTTTGCTCCAAAGACACTTCAGGAAGAAAATCAATACTTTTCAGAGGGGAAAAATAGGCAAAGGTCCCCTCATTCAGTGAGTCTGTATTTTTGTGTATTTTGCAAAGCCTGGAGGTAAGCATCTTCCTGCCGACTACAGCACTGAGGGAAGAAGTAGGATTTTTCTGGACTTGTGTTTTTCCCTGTGAAATGTGTGTCTGGATGAGAGAGAAAACTATAGAAAACAGCCGGCAGTTTAGAAGAAAAATGTATTGACTATGCTGAGCATATGATTATCAAAGGTTTGTAACTCAGCCAAATCAAACCCAGTTTCTTTCAGAACAACGAGAAGCACTTCTCAACAATGGCTCTTCCCAGGCCAAATTTCATCTTTTGGAAATAACGCCCTGTAAGTACTTCTCACATAACAATAAAAAAAAGGATTTCTTATATTGCCTTCAGTAAGGCCAGGCTGCTGCAGCTGGCCAAACTGATCTTGCCCAAATATTGCAACTATTCAGCTTTGTACAGACATCCAAACCTGGAAAACCTCAGCTTGCCCGCAAGATGAATGTATGGAAAAGTTACGTAGAAATTCAAACCTGCGGCTAGAGGAAAGCCCCGTCCCCTGTCCGGCCAGTCCCAGCTCTCTGCAGTCTCCTGCACTTTTTCCAGCTGATAATTTTGACTTTCAGCTCTTTAGAGAGACAACTGATAAAAACGACGCTATAGATCTGTGGCACTGATCATGCTTGAATCGTGACCTGTTTGCCTTCTAGGTACCAGCACAACAAACAGCAGCTGATGGAGAAACTGGGTAATAAATAGAGAAAGGGAGAGCTCAGGGTTGCCTGTGCTGCGGGACCACGGGGACCTGCCTGCTCCCCAGCTCCTGCCAGCCACCGCTTCTCCAGGGCAAGAAAAAGGTCTTGGAAAATTGGCACGGAGACCCCTCCCTGGGGCCAGGTCTCCCCCACCGCCACAGCCCCATGCTGCCCATCCGGGTTATTTTCCCTGCCCACCTCATACCCTGGAGTTTTGCCAAGTTGAGAGGCACACCAAGGCAGATGGAGCTCAGGTCCAGGGCAGCCTGGGACCGACTGCCAGCCTTAAGCAGGAGCTGGGTGTCCACACTGCCTGCCGGGACCAGTAGCTTCTCCCTGTTTTTAGTGGCAATTCCCAGGTGATTTCAAAGCTGGTGCTCAGGGATCACGGGCAAGGACCTAAACCTGCACCAAAGCTGATAAAAACACTGGCATGATTCCAGCAAGGAGAAACCACCAGATTTCCTATTGCTCCAACAGCCAAGGTCCTTTTAAATACATTAACCACATGCTTGTACTGGGAAAGGTGCACTGTGCAAATGTGCCCTGAAAATCATACCCGTGCTTCCACAACAAGGACCACAGAGGGACATAAAGGCTTGGAGAGCTCAGCTAAATCACCCAAGGGTACGAGCCCAAGAGGTTGCTGCTGCTCCCCAAGCTGCTACGTGCTACACCGTCCATCGGCATGTGAGAGCCCCATCCGGCAGTGAGAACCAGGCAGGTCACAGCCCTTAACATGTTGTAGAACCATAGAATCGTTTGGGTTGGAAAGGATCTTAAGATCAACCGTAAACCTAGCACGGCCAAGTCCACCACTAAACCATGTCCCTAAGCACCACATCTACATCAGTTCAGCTGAGCCATCCCTGGGAGAAAAATTAAGCGAATACTCCAAGGTTTGCCGCATCAGGCAGATGACTTGCTGAAGTTAAACAAAAATAAAAGATGTTGTTCCCTGCTTTCTTCATCGTCCCCTCTCCCCCCTCTCCACAAATCCTACCAAGATTACAGTTTTAAAAAGCACTTTCTCTTAAATGTGGGAGGAAGATTGCCTGAGCTTTCATGCGTTCACTGCTATATTGTATTGTTGCTGCTTTTAACATGTTTCGCTCAGTTAAATAGTAACTGATGACAGCTACACACTTAAATCCTTTGGTGTTTTTATCATGGATTTTATATATATATCTTATAAAGAACAGCACACTGCAAGGCCTCTTACCATATCAAAAACAACAAAAAAGCACCCTATTTTTGTGTAAGGTATCAAAGCAATAACGTGTGCCAGTGCGGCGGAGCCAGCCTATCAGAGGTTTATCGGGTTTTATTGGCCTTGGGCAACTCTGCACACGACGGTCTTTAGAGTGACATGGAATTTATTAAACTTTTCCACAGCCTGACAGTCTTCTCCCAGCTCGTCCCCACCCCCAAGCTCTTTTCTTTTGAAAAATGATTTCTGCCAATCTTATGCTTTTAACATTTTTTTTCTCTCTTTCTTTTTTCCCTTCTCTTTTTTTTTTTTTTTTTTAAAAAAAATCTCTGGTTTCTGGAGTACAACTCCTCAAGCATCTGTTTAAAGAACCCCATTAATGTCCCCCTGCAATGACAACAACAACAAAAACACAGAGAGAGAAACAAACCACCAGCCCCGCAGCCCATTACTGCCTGGTTCAGCCTTATTGCACTACATTACTCGATACGACAAGCTCTGCATACATATAACACACACCAAGGGTTTGGGTTTGTTTTTTTTTCTTTTCCTGGATAGCCTAATTTAGACTTTGTACGGTGCCCTGTAATAAATTTCATCTCACAGACAATAGCCTGTCGCCTTCAGCTGCCTGCCCCTTCCATAATCCAGCTCTGTTGAAAGCATCGCCTTTGCTTGCCGCTTCCCATCAACGAAGTGGATCGTTAGGGTGATGCCAGCCTGTGCTGACGAGGTTACGGTGCTGTCAGGGTTTCCATCAGGCTGTAACGCCCTCCCTCTTTTCCCTGTCTCCCCAAATTCCTGTCTTTTCAGCTCTTTACAGCTTGGCTGCAAAAATCTCCAGCAGCCAAAGACCCTGGCTCTGAGTGGCGGGCGTTACGGGGGGGGATGCACGCACAGGCTGCAGCACACGTGCAACTGGGCGTTACCATATGCACATCCCGGTTTAGATGGATGTATTTATTTGCAAGCTTATTTGTGCCTGTCTTGGGGCATGCACCTGGCAGAAGGAAGGGAGCACATCCAAAATTTGGCTGCAGTTTGAAAACAGACACAGATGGTTTGCAGGCTCTGCTCAGCTGGTGGGTCGGTGCTTTTCTTGCTCTCCTGTGCCCAGGAGCAAGGACTTCTGCTTCTGACCTGGGGCAGCAGCCTCGTTTACCCCCACAGCCACAAACCACAGACGGCTTGATACCAGTTTTTTGGACGGCACAGTGGAACATTATTTTTTGTAACATTTATTGTGTTTCCTATGTGTGAACTTCCCCCTCCAGAGCACCGGTAGCTCAGGGACACGGTGGCTGCCACTGGATCTTACCGGACCCACCGATGGCCAACATTTGACTCCGATGCATCATGCAGCAACTTCTGGACACCTGCTCAGTGCGCACAAACACCATCTCAACAGTCACCATCAGGAAGGACACCTACTGAAAATGCTGCATCCCTCCTCTTACATCCGACACGCAATCTCTGGCACTATCACCGTCTCCCAGTGTTATTTATTACTCCTGATGGCCAACAATATGATAACTGCTGCACAGAGAGGGCTAGGTCTTGCCCTAATCAGATGGCAATCCAATTTCTAAATATTATTATTAAAAATAAGTACCTTCCCTAAGCAGAGCGCACCGTACACACTGCCCTTTCACCTTACATCTCCAGCTGCTGGGAAGGGACCACGCAGGGCTGCGTTTTAATGCTGAAATCTCCCCTGAGAGAGATTCTCCCCACCCCTTCTCTCTTCAGGGAGCTCCCCAGCACTGCCCACGCAACGAGCCCACTTGTTGGCAGGGGGAGAGCAGGGTGCAAGGTGATTTTCAGCTCCTAGTTACATTCCTCTGAAAGACATTGAAAAAATAATTTGCTCGTCCAGGAGGCAAGAGGGGCAGTAGGAGCCATAACCTGAGCTCAGACTCGATGCTGGGACACCAGGACCAGGCTGCTCCCACCTCTCGCCTTCGCAGGAATTCGCTATTAAGAGTTTCTCTGCAGTTTGCCATCGGGCCCTAAACTCGGGGAGCGCCGGGCACACGGGTCGGCACGACAGGTATGACATCCCATCGGCTCAGTGTGCTGATGATGCCCTGTTGCTGATTTTCTTTACCCAGCGAGCAGAGATGACTGGCCCCTGGCTGGGGCAGTTACTGACACTAAGCCCCAACAAGATTGGGGGTATGGGTGTGGGAGGTTGCTGCTGCCTTGGGAAAATGGCAGGAATTATATCAGCATCCTTTTCCATGTGACAACGCGGCTGCTTTCCAAGGGTGGATTCTGCCTCCCCCTACTCCAGACATACAGAAGTATCTACATCTGTGCTCGTCAGCACAACCGCCTGTAATTTTAAAGCACAATCCATCTGACCTATTTTCTGACATGCACCTTAGGATGAGATGAATCGTGTGCTAGCACTGCCTATCAGCTATACGGGCAATCTGGATGAATAGCTCAGCTGAAGCTGTCTAAATTTGAATAGAGGAGCCCAGCTCCAGGTGCTGTAACCCAGGAGCCTGTGTCAGCTTCTACACAGAAGCAGCTGCCAAAATTTTATTTACTTCATTTATGCTCTACCACTAAAACTCCAGCTTTCTCACTTGCAACACTTCACTCGCCTGCTTCTCACATGAGATGCAGGCGATGCTTAAAGACAAAGCACCTCTTAAGGGTGGCTGGCCAAGATTAAAAAGAAAGCGCTGGTGTACAGGACTGGAGCCACAGCGGTAATCACCCCATACAATGTCATCCCTGTGTGCTCATAACACCAGCTCTGATGTCACAAGTAGGTGTTGCAAGTCCAGAACGTGAATCCAAAGAGCAATGCAACCCTTTAGCTGATCTAAGGCAGTTATTCCCAAATACACGCTCCAAGTATGAAGACCGCATCCCCTTTGATTCGAAAAGCAAATGCATAAGTGACAGTAAGTGACAACCCAAAGCTGCAGAATCGGCACAGAGCCATAAAGCAGAAGATACTCCTGAGAGCTCATCTTCCTGCAGAAAAAAAACACACAGTGCTCAACTGGGTAGCTAAGAAAAAAAAGAAATAAAGAAAGCAGCATCATTAGGGTACAAATAAGTCAAAGGAGCCAGCACATAGCTGTCTAGCAGCAGCTTCAAATGAAGATCTCACATTTCTCACCAAGCTCCAAAGCAAACTTGATAAGAAAGAAAATAACACCCCGTATTTGTGCCATTTCCAGGGATTCAGGAGTTTGACAGCTGCAAGCAGAGAAACAGCCCTTCCTGGCAGGAAAACGTGTGCTGTTCCCTGGCAGGCCATAACGACGCCTTTGCTGTGACCGTGTCGCACGGATGCTTTCCTGCCCAGGCCAGTCCCTGTCTATACAGTGGTGTGATTTTTCTCCCAGTGTTACAATTTTTCCATGTTTGAAATAGGCACTAATTAGAAGACTGCACATTTCAAACAGCAAATTATTGTCTGAAATGCCTTTATCAAACAGAAAGCAGCTGAGGTTGCTGCTGGATGAGATCTGTGGGTGCTTCAGGTGCCCCGGGGGCTCCGAGATCGGGAGCGCAGCCTTGCGCAGCCCCAACATTTCTCCTCCAGCACTACAGAGGCACATCTGTTCACCTACAGAAGATCCTGTGCCTCGGCTCCTCGTGCTGTCTGACCTAACATAGCCCGACACGCAAGGCTGTGCACTCTCCAGACCAATATTTGCTGGATGATGGGATCGGCTCGTCAAGCCATGGGTCCACCTCTCTGTCCCTGGTGGGGACAGCTACGTCAGTCAAGTACAGGGATGACCCCTGCAAGCCTGGACAGGCACCGACTGGGGAGGTGGGAGAGCCTGCAAGTAAGGAGAGACTTTGCCTGGAGAGGGACTGCTCAAGTTCTCGACTCTTCAAGGTCTCTCCCTCTACTAAGGGGTTCCAAATGAAGTTTGCAAATGGCATGTGCAGAAGCAGCAGAAGGTCTGGTTCTGCACACACCAGGTAGTTGTGCAGTGGAGCTCTTTGCCCGAAGATGCTGCAGACGCTGAGACATTACACTGCTTTAGGGGGAGACGGGATGTTTAATGAAACCTGAACACAGGAAGGGGAGTTGGGCAGGTCAAGGAGAGGGGTCATAACAGCTACAGTGCAATCACCTAGCACAGGCAAGGAGTGGGAACGGGGCTGACTTGACTCTTCAACGGATCCTAAGGAAACAGAAGACCCCCACAAGATCCTCAAGAAAGGCTCAGCCTAAATTGCCGACAAGATCTCCTGCCCCAGCTGTCCCCACCTGCTGCCCGCAGCCACACCACGTAGAGGTGAGAGCTCCTCACTCCTATCGACCCCTCTGCAATGGCCCCTGCCAGCCCCCGCCAGAAACCGGAGTATCAGAGACTGAACTGCCTTGATATTTAACAGATCTCTCTCCGCTATGCGTTTCCTTTATTAAATAAAGAAATAAACCAGCATCTCTTTGCCCTGGAGAAGCTTTCAATAAGATGGATAAATATATATAATTAGCCAAGGAGAGAGCAAACTCCAGTGAATACAATACACCCTGTGAGACAACCCTCCATTAAAAGCCTCGTTGTTTAAACTTCAATATTTTAGCAATAGTGACAAAGAAACATAGAGAAAAGCATTTATTTTTCACTTTTTATTTAATCCCATCAAATGGGTTCATCAGATAATTCCCTGACAATTTCTCATGCCTTGGATATCCCATCCCCTCTCCAAAAACTCACGTTTTCCCAGTTTTCCTTTCTAAACCAGAGCCCAAAAAATTCTCTAACAGAGATTTCCCGCTCGTGTGATCTGCACTATCTCTCCTTGTCCTTCGCATTTTACGGGGCTGCCCTGGAGGACGCAGAGTAGAGGACAACGCACATTTGAGAGGCAATGGGGCTGCATCCCTAAGGCACAGCATCCGACCAAGGGCCATGACTCAAGAATGATGACATTAACACAAGGGATCACAATGTTTGCAGAAGGGACCTGGCCAACTATCTGCATGGGCTGACAAAGTCCATACATAAATTTATGTGCCCTTTTTTGCAGATCTGCTTTTCCAGCTTGGCGAGCTGCCACCAAAACAGCCATCTTAAGCAGAGCAGGGGAAAAAAAAACATCCCTCCTGAAATAGTCATCCAGGTGCTGTGTTTTGTACGTGTGTGCCTGTGCCCACACCATCACAGCAGCGGGTCCGAGAAGGGGAGCAGGGGCCATCCTGTTCAGCACACTCTTTAAATGCTCTGTTTTCCATCCTAGAAAATGAGAAGAGCCCACTGCAAAAGAGAAATGAAGGGGTGGGAGTCAGCAAGAGGTTTGGCTTTTTGCATTGTTTCCTTCGGAGACGAGATTTGGACTGACTGCAAACATCAGCGTGCCACGCTCCCGGGGGAATGGGATGCTGAGCTTATTCCTCCTGCCCTGGTAAACACCGCTGAGCTGCTGATGCAACCTCCAGCCTTCGTGTGCTGCAGAGGCCCCAGCTAAGGTTGTGTTATTACCGGCAGCAGCCCAGTTTTCAGGGCTGTTGTACTGAGCAGATCCAGAATATTTCCCTAGGGAAGAGCTATTCATTCGTTTCCACTCTCTGCTAATTTAAAAATGTGAATATCCGTTCGATTCTGTATGCCAGAACTTAGCCTTCGACATTTAGACCAGTGTGAAATTTAAATGAAGACGATAGCAATGTTCTCAGAGCACAGCAAGGGGATCAGTTGGTGGGAACGATGCTGCAAAGCCCTAGGTAATAGAGGGGATAGGTGAAGGATTCACTTGGGCTAAATAAAACGTGCTCCTTTCTGTGGCCCAAGTCTTGGGATGCATGAGATCCAAATCAGATAGAAAGAACGCAGACCCTTCTAGAGGAGAAAGAGGATGAATACCAGGGATTCAAACCTCCAATGGCTCTGGATTAAAAAAATATGTGTGGTTTTGGGTGTCTAACATGACAGTACTACCACTTTTGTAGAGAACAGACCACAGGTAAGGCTCACGTCTGTGAAGTCTCAACACACCCAGCCCTCATCAACTCTTTCTTGCCCAGTTCTAGATCTGCTGTACACAGGAAAAGGCAATTTCTGACACTTTAAGATCTCGATACAATCTCAAAGTGGATTGTAACGACCTTAATGAAACAGAAGGATGAGACCAAATACTGAGATCGGCCGCAATCCTGAATCAGTGCCTCTCCTCTTTTATCTTAGTCTTTGCTGAGTAAAAAGTGAACCAAACATGGCATAAAAAAATAAGCCCATATTAGCTGGTTTTCTGGTTTAATTTCGTTTACATTCTGAAGGATTTTCACAAAGTTGCATCGAAAACACTGCTATTTCCACAGCGGTTTATCATTGCTATACTACTGCCACAATTACCTGTCATTACAATCAAATTTATAACAGGACAAGAAGATGGTTCCTCAGAAATTAAACAGCATTCCCTGTTGGGATAATTCCTTCTCCTGAAGTTTCCAATAATGAAAACTGTAAGTAAATTTGCTGCAATTCAGACCACATAAGACCCTCTACTGTTAAACCAAATTCTAAAATTTTTACTGGGATGATGACTTGATGTTCAGCAGAAAATTCCCAAAGGTGCTGAAAGCTGCAAGTGGGTTCCTACACAAGATTACAACATCCCTAAGTAAGTTAGGCTCCAAAATCAGACGGCTGAGGTACTTCTGCAAATTCCTCCCAAGTTTGTACAATGAATGGCCTTTTGCAATGTTAGGCAAATAAATACCTTTGACGACCTGACCGTGCGTGTCATCTGCTGTAACTGAAATCCCAGGTGTGGGGTTTTCCTGGCCACATCTCCAGGGTGACTTTTGGGTGCAGATGGGATACACGGACGGCCTGGCCTGAGGCTGCTCCTCAGTCAAGGGCAGCATGGATGCCAAGCACTCTCTGGTCACACTCGGTCAAAAAAGACGCAGCCAATGAGACCCTGAACGTTTCAGCGAGAAACATCCTTTGTAGCCTTGCTAGCAGCTTATAATCTCCATAATTTTCCCCTACTGAAATGAATGCCATGCCTGATTCTCTAATGGCCATTTTCCTGCATGTATTTTGCAGTGAACTGCACGCTGGATAAACACTTAAATGGTGTTTACCTTCAGAGTGAGATTCACGTCATGAGCTTTAAAAGCTAGATGCTTAATTTCAACCTGGACTTGAAAGCTCCCTTGAAACTCAAGAGAAATAAGAATCCCTCCAGAGTAATCATTTTGGTTTATCTCAGATTGGGATGAATTGCTCTGTTCCTCCCAGTGACTAAAAGGCAGTCTACAATAACCAGCTCACCCTTAATGCCCAAGTTGCTAAGTCAAGGCAGATGGATGCAGACTAAGGAGTCAAAAAGGGGTATTGGCCCCAGCCTGGAAGGAGTCTACCAAGAGTGTTTTTAGTGCAGACACCTTCTGAACAAGGAGCCTGTATGGGAATCCTCTTAGGAGCTTATATTGTTTGTTCTTTGGGTGGACCAAAGAAGCTCTACTGAGCTATTCTAGTGCGAAAACCTGAGCCCCAGAGGTCTGGCAGGTTTTGACTATCTTTACATGTTGTTTTATGAAATGTCATTTATCAGATACCTGAACAGGCAGCTGTGGGAACACAACCTCTCTGGACAGACACCTTGCTGGTCAGCCAGATCCCTGCCTCGTCCCTTCCATGCCTTCACCTGGCACTGGGGGAGATCATTGCAGGGCATCAGGTCGTGCACAAAATGCGATTCCCATGGGATCGCACTGCTGCTACCCAAATGCCTCTGTGTTTGCATGAGCTGGGGATGAAAAACAGGTGAATTCATCTCCAGCAAGACAGAGGAAAGTATTTTCAGCTCTGATCATTGGGGCATTTCCAAGGACCAAAGGTCCCACCCAGTTCAGGGCACTGGACTGATCTGGGGTCTGTGCTGAGACTCATTTTCAAGGACCACCGCCCTTTGGCAGCCTCTCCTGTCGGACCCAGGTTTGGGCATTCTCCCCCTTGGTTCAGACCCTGACATTGTTGTGGTCACCAAGACTTTGCCACATCTTCCTTCCTCTACAGCACCGTGACAGAGGTGCGCACACAAGCTTTAGAGCTTCGGAGAGCATGGCCCTGTATCTTGTAAGTGGTATGTGGATACCTCCATCGGTCCTCCCCTCCTTACACCTCTCCTTCCCACGCTGCCATTGCCTACAGCTATGAGATGAACCCAGTTGTGGCCCCTATCGACAGAGGCCTTCTAGGAAGAAAACTCACAGACTATGCAGGGTTTGACAGTTTTTTTCCTCTGGAACAGAGTTCCTTGCACTGAAAACAAAGCTCATCTGCATGGGAAACAACTTAGGGGAGGCCAAAACCTAGAGCAAACCAGAAACTGAGACTCACTGCAAAACCCACCACTTCTGCTTCAGATGCTCAGCACTCATCCCTGACCTGGCTGACCTAGCAACCAGTGTATTTAAAACACGTCGTGTTTTTTTTTAAAAAAAATAACCCCTACCAAAACAACACACTGCACTGCAAACACTTCTGCCCCTGGGGAGATGATGAAAAGACAAAACCCCCCCCGTGTGAGAGCTGCTAGTCACGTTGCTCAGGGTGTTACAGGAAGGGGCTCCGATGCCCCACGATGAACGATCCCGCAGCTCCCACGCTGAGCCAGCACATCGGGACTTTGTACGATGTGTGTACATGTTTGTGTATGTACACAGATGCCTACACGTACATCCATAGTGCAACCTATTTATAGCACATCGTTGTGCCCTAGTTCAGCCACTCTCGTTTCACAAGTTGGATCTCACCCTGCAGAGGGACGGGGTACCCGGGGAGCGTTACGCTCGCTCAGCATCCCACCAGTTCCTTTGGGCTCTGCCTGCATGCCTGAGCAGGAGCAGAACCTTATCTGACGGCGCAGAGTTAGTCCAAACGTCATAATCCCCAGCAGAAAAAAGAAGGTCACAGCCAAGCGTTTTTGATTCAGACCGGTTTACGCCCGGCCTTTGAACCTCCCGCAGCAGTGGGGTGGGGTGGGAGCGTGGGTGTGCGGCTGCGTCACCCCAGCGCGTCCCCAGGGCAGCCCCGAAAGCGACCCGACCCGGGAGAGGGGTCAGGACAAAGAGGAGATCAGATAACCACAGTAACACGCCTCACCAGCCCCATTAACCCTCCTGCTTTGCATCCCTCATTGGGAGCACGCAGTCATCTGCCATTGCATGGCACCGAGCCTCCATCCCTCCTCATCCTCAAGCAGAGACCGGCCTGGTGGGTTTCACAGCCCCATCATTCACCAGCCGGCATGGTGTGCACCCCAGTACCAAATGGCTTCACATGTGTGTGGGATGCAATGCCGCAGGGTACCTATACCCCTGTCCCGTTCTGTCCCCACCGCCACTACCAGTCAGCACCTCCTCCAGCCTCGCCAAGCTCTTCTGCAGCATCAATGCACCCAAAACAATACCAGTACCACCAGGCAGGTGCCCCTCACCCCAGTGAGGTGGAGGTGCCCTGGGGAGGGGGGAATGCCTTCATGCCCCCTCTTAATGTAGCTGCAGCTCTGGGGTGCCAGAATAACGAGGGAAATGCTGCAAAACTCCATCGGGGGTGATGGGCAGAGGTGTTTGTATTCCCCACGGTCTTATCTCTGATGCTCTGGGTACCCAGGTCCCCTTTCAGGCCTCCCTGAGTCCTGTTAAGCGCTGGCTCACCCCAGTGCTGCAGGCTAGGCCTGGCAGTTAATAGCATGGAAAGAAAATATATGTCCTGTCGACAATGTCCAACTCGCTGCCGTTCAGTCGCATCAGGTGCTCCCTGGTTTCTGTCTCACAAGAGAGGGTGACTACCAGTGCCTGATTTACCTTCTCTGTGCCGTTTACTACCTCCTTTTTTATGTGCATGGATCATAGCCCCTCATATTTATCTCATCTTCAAAATAAATGTTCCCCCTCATCCTTCAGTCTCTCCTCATCTGGAAGTCTTTCAGTGTCTCAAATAATTTTTGTTGCCTATCTCTTGACCCCTTCTATTCCTGCT
>NW_009608970.1:34669-65460 GCF_000690535.1 Cariama cristata
AGACAGATTGACTAGAAACGAACACACTATTCCAGGCAAGACCACAGCACTGATTTATGTGCTGGCATTATAATACTCTCAGCAATATTTTTAATCCCGTTCTTCCTCAAATTTTCTTTGCTTATCTGGCAGTGGCTGTACATGGAGAGTAGAGATTTGCACACAGATGTCTCTGTTGACACTGCTCTCCTCTTCCCAAATGGTTACAGCTAATTTAGACCTCATCATGCTCCCACTGCTCCTTCCCATGTGCACCACACTTTGCGTTTTAGCCTCTCTGCACACCAGCACGCTGCCCAGCCCTCCAGCTTTATCAGGATAAAACCCTTGCGAGGTCTTCCGCCTCTTTTCTCGACTAACCCAAAGATATCTCGGGCATTTCCAACTTTTGCTGTTCATCTGTTTGCTTTTTTTTTCCCCAGCTCATGAACAAATACATTACATAGTACCAGGTCCTGTACACATCCCTCTTGCATCCTGCTGTTAAAATTTCAGCATAATTTTTTGTCCCGTTGGCTCTCGGATGGTTCCTCACCCGCAGCAGCAGCCTGCCCTTCACCCAATGTTCCTGTAACCTCCTCTTCAGCCCAGGCTGCAGAAAGGGCAGGAATATTTCCCCACTACTGACAGACTCCCAATGACCTGGTGAGGGACCACCCATCTTACAGTCCATGAAGTGAAGGCTGAAAATTTTTCCTTCCTCCTTGGGATAAAAGATTTGAGACAGAACAAAGGCAAAGGATGGGAAAGAGGTTGGGAAACACAAACTGGGGACCCTGGACTTGGGGTCCAGCGTCCCAGGAGAAGACCACCGCAGTGGTGCAAACAGCCGGGAAAGGATCGCAACCATCTGGGGCTAAATAAATCCGTTCTCCAAGGAGAGTCCTTCAATGCAACCAGCTAACGCCTCTCCGAGCCCAAGCACGGGCAGCAGACCAGTGCCCACACCACCGGGCGTTATCCGGGCCAGCAAGGGGGTCCCCGTCTCTGCTGGGCGAAGCACTGGGTGCAGAACTGGCTGCTGCAGACACATCTCCAAGCCAAGCTCTCTGCATTTTTCCAAGAATTAAAAATGTGTTTCCCCCCTCACCAGGCATGTTTCTATTCAAATCAGTATCAGCCATTCTGCAAGATATTTGCCTTCCTGCATTTATTTTCCAATAACAAAGCTGTCCTCAGCTCTTTAGAGCTGGTATTTTTATTTTATTTAGTTAATATTTTTAAACCTTACTACTGCTATAATAGATGTTAACTATTTGTGCAGAGCTCTCGGTGCCTTGGCAGGGGCCTTTCTATGTGCAAAATAACAGCAAATCATCATAAATAATAATAATAAATTATTATGGTTGATTACAAGGGAATGTGCTACATTTTTATAAGCTCTAGACCACCTACAGCTCACAAAATATAATGGGAAACATTAAGCCTTTAACTGGTTTTATACATTCCCTTCCCCCGCTTCCACTCCCCACGTTCTGTAATAGATTTACAAACAGTGTAAGGGGAAAAAAAAAAATAAAAAAAAAATAAAAAAAAAATCTTCCCTTATAAGAATAGCATCAAAATTCTCCTCAGCTTTCCAGCTGCTGAGTGTTTCTGAAGCCTTCAGTGAAATGCAATTAGTATCTTTTACCGCCTGCCTTCTGGGGATACTGACATTATTATCTTATTGCAGTTTCACCTTGACATGCAGATCACAAGGCAGCGAGCTGGATTCTGTCTCGAGACGCCTTGAATTGTGGCATCGCCCCAGCTGGCTCGGTGAGTCGAGAAAAGGAGAAGGAGCAAAAAAGGAGAGAAGAACCATTTTCTCATCGTGGGGATCTCAGGTTTAAAAAAATGCACAAATAAATACAGGGAAATGGGAGTGGGGGGATGGGTGGAAAAAAGCGTGCCCCTCCTTAGTTCCTAGGAGGATGGGCATGGGAGAGGGGGGCTTTGCCAGCTGGGGAGCGGGTGCTGCTCTGCGCCAGCCCGGAGCTGCCAACGTGGGTTTGGGCTTCGAGCAGGACCCGTTCCAACCCCCCTCCAACCCCCAGCACCTTTCAGTTCCATACAGACGTGGTTCCAGATCTCAGCATTTTGCTGCAAGAGGGGAAAGGGAAAAAAAAAAAAAAAAGGAAAAAGAGGAGGAAAGGAGGAAAAACCCGCCGTCAGCACCACTTTACATCTTCTCGGAAATGATCACAGGGACACAACGCACATCTCTGTAGCTGCACTAATAAGTTTGGCCTGATGCAATGCTGAGCCATTGGATGAGGAATGTTTGCAGCCGCGCAAGTCTCTCTTCTGAGGCTTTTTGAGTTCGGCAAAACATGACATTAAGCTCCAGAGTGTACAGCCTGAAAGCAGCAGCTTTGCTGTCTCTGTCAGGCAGCATTTCTCCAGCCCCCAGGGCAGTTTTGGGGAAGCCCTGAGCTTCCCATCTCTCCGTCCCCACAGCGTTTGGGGTGGGAGCACCAGCTTGCAACATGCCTTGGAGACATTGAGATGGGTGAGGATGATGAAGCGTGTTTTGAAGCCCATCCCCATGTGCATGGTCTCTTAAGCAACCCAAAACCTGAAGCCAGAGCATCCCAGTGACTTTCAATATCCTTGAATCCGAACCAATAACCGTGCTGTATGAAATAAAGTGTTGCTTAATCTTATTTAACACTGATGCATCCATTATCACAGTTGGGAACCAGTATTTAGCTGGAATGCACAAAATGGATGGAGGGAACCTGGTTGGCTTCCTCTTCCACGGGTCTGACCCAGGGCAGATACGATGACCCCTATGTTGGTCAGGTGAGCCACAGCTGGAGATGCGGTTCAGGTGCCAGACCGACGTTAAAGCTACAGAAATCATGGTGTTACATATGGAGTTAGCATATTAGTTCGTATGCCTTTCTTCAGCCCATTCTTCTCTCTTACTGCTTTTAATTAATACTAATTCTCTGCTTCAACTTTAATGGTCTCATACCCCTGAGAAGCCAATGTATGATAACTCTCATGTATTCTCTCTACCCTTAAGAGGGATGGGATAGGAAGCCTCAAAGGATTCACAGCCAGGGAGATCCCTCCAGAACCGCCTCTCTCATCTGAGTTCTGGTATTTTTAATTCCAGTGGGAAATGGGAAGAGATGCTTTCCTGGTACTTGGTTACTTCCAGTTCTCTTCCCATCCAAAATCACCATACCCAGAGAGGTGCAAAAATGGGACTGACAAATACTCAGAACATTTCCAACCTTCCACTGTCTCTCGTGTACCACCCCTGTTCCTGGCCACCTTGCTGACTTTAGACTGGTATTGCAAAACCCAGCTTGCAGCTACGTCTACTCAATGCAGCAGCATGCGTATTTATTTCAAAATTACACCTCTTCTTCGGGATATATGATTAAAAATACAAACCCCGAGCTGTATAAATCTCCCCTGAACCAAAACAAAACTCCCTACCTCTGCCAGGGTCTACAGTGCCTCGCTGGGGAGGACCAGAGAGGTACCAGGCAGATTATTTGGTGTCCTCATGCACAGTTGGAGAAACACTATCAAGAGCAGGTTTGTAAGAACCCGAGCATCACCCCAGCTCCCTTGCCTTGTACCATGGCGGTGGCTGAAAAAATAATCATGATAGTCCAACTGATAACAGTCTTATTTTTCTATACAGGTGGGTTTGGGGTTGTAAAAGAGGTGCCATGCAAGGAATCCTGCTGCCTCTTGAGATTTTCATAACATTTTTTCATTTAAAAATATTTGGAAAGAAAGGACAGTTAAACAAAGAAACAAATACTAAACAAACCTCCTTGTTTTTCTGATGCTAGGCTGGCACGGGCAGCTTCTAGGAATTAGTGATTCCAGAGAGCAACTGGCTAATTTCCAAGGGAATAGGGAGAGGGGGAAGAGAGGAACAGCAGTAATTTACAGCTTAACCTATTTGTATTTTCTCTTTACAGCTCTCATCTGGATTACTGAATGCAAATTATTTATCGTATTTTATTGGCAAGCCCTTTTAGTGCACTGGTATGTGAAATTCCTGATACCTTCCCAAAAGCCCAGTTTTGCAGCTAAGAGGCAGCATCCCTCATGAGTTTTACTCCGAAAGGTGAATGTCCCTTCAAAACCAGAGTGGGCATCTTCACCATTACACGGTCACGGCACGCGGCCACCAGCATCCTAGCACAGACCCCGTCTCTCATGGGTGGCATCAGACAGATCTCCCTGAACTATTGTTTGCTGCTGTTGTTGCGACCGTCGCGTGAGTGTAACACGAATGTAAAAAGACCCAGCTGGTATTAGAGACTGTTACTTTCAAGATTCTAGGAGAGGATCAAATGAAGGAGAAAATTAAATTAAACAAGCAGCACTTAATTATGTAGGCTGCTTTTGTACTCTCCCCTTCCTCTATGTAGTAGTTTCCACCTGAAAATCTTGAAGTGCTTTAGAGATGGTAATTAAATCTCAGAACTACTGCAGAGAAGGATGCGAGGGAAAGAGTATGCAGTTCACTTGATCTTGTCGGTTTGATTATACATTAACTTTGCATCTCTCCAGACCTCTGCTCTACCAGGACACTCCTTGCAAGTTAACCTAAGGTCTGTGCAAATGCTTGGAATAATGGTTCTGAATGAAGGAGTCTATTAAAAGGGAAGCGGTAGACTGGATCAGGAGGGAGCAGGGATGCATGGATGCTGTCCTCCTGGGCACCCAGCCCCATGTGCTGGGGAAGGTGCCCTGGGGAAACCACAGTGCCAGGGATTTCCCAGCTCTGGGCATCCCACCTGCACCAGCAGAAAAGTGCTGTTCCCCAGCATTTACTCTGGCTCATGGGGACCCAACCGTTGTGGTTGCAAAACCTGACATGATAATGTCAGCTTGGAAAACCATACCACCTCCCTTACTCCATTTGGGATTTCTGAAACCACCAGCTAGGTAAGAGTACCAGCATGGGGGCCACCAAGAGCCAAGTTCATCCCCCATCAAAGCAATCCGTGTAGGATGATACTTAGAAATGCCCACGGTCACGTAAATACAGGACTTGGTAACACCCCTGTTGCAGTGCAGAAGCCCACAGGTGCTTACGCCTGAGCCCCTCGCCTTTGCAGAGCACCAGAGCTGAGCACCTCATGTGGCCAAACACTTCACATCAGAGAAAACTCCTCTGTCAGGGTGGATCTTGCCCCTGTCAGCAGCCCGGGAGCTGGGATCCACCCTGCCAGGACAGCCCTTTGGGCACAACAGCATGCACACCAGAGGTGCCCAGCTTGTATGTCATCACCAAGTTGCTTCAGAGAAGACTGGCTCGGTGGCATTCAAGAAGCCGTTGAAGAGCAGCTTCAGCGTAATGTGGTTTAAGATGTTATTTTCGGAGAGCAACGAAAGCACTGGGCGATGCTCATCTGACAATCAAAAACATTAGCAGGAGTTCTGGCAGTGGATCCCAGGGATGATAAAAACTAAAATGTCCTTGCAAGCATAAGCAGAAATCTGGTTGACACAGACACTATTGCAACACCGAGAGGACTGTGAAGAGGGGGATCTTTTGGGAAGGTGCAGTTTCATGGCATGAGAAAGCCCAGCTTGTGTTTTTACAGCCTCCTGATATGAAATCACGTTTGTTACTCCTGGGTTGCTGCTCATGCCGGAGCCTCTTGGGAGGCTGAGACAGAGACAAGACCAAAGTACCTGCCTGGCCTCCTGTGCTGAGCCAGGTGCTGCTCTGCAGCTCCCTGCAAGCCGTGAAAGCAGCGGGGCTGGTGCCGGAGCTCGTAGAGGACGCGGCACAAAGTGGCGGGGGACAAGATGCTGGCAACTGACCCACTGCACGGTGTGGGTGCAGCACCAGCCCCGGCTGCAGGATTCCTGCCCACGGGAGTCAATGGCTGAAAGGATCCCATTTCAGTAGCCCCAGTGGTCTCTGGCAGCAAGGAAATACTTTACGAGTCAACAGATCTCTGACATTTTTAATAGCCCAGGAAGGTTCTGTGGGTTTTGTTTCTGGATACCAAAGGCCTGGTTTTTCTCTTATTTATTCCAAGTAAAGCAGGACTAACCCAGCAGCATCACTGAGCTCCTCGAGCCTGGCTCAGCGTAGAGGAGGAGGGGACCCAGGCTGCTCTCAGCCCAAACCAGCGTGTGGGGCCGGTCAGGAAGGTGTTTTACTGTGCCACCAAAAAAGCCCAAACTGAGACAAAAGCCAAAGTTACAGTTTTGTGTGTAAAACAAACTCTAAAACTGGAGGGGAGAGCAAAGAGCAATTAGTATTGCTAATGAAAGCCTTTCTATTTGTAAGCTTTTTAAATGTGACTATAATATATTTAAAATTTGACTGTAAAGAAAAAAAAAACCTGGAGCGGGCTAAGAATGTCAGAACAGATGTCGTTCCTCCTCCCTTCAGAGGAAAGTTTTGCCAACCGTTTTGAAACAAGATTTCGCTGAGCTCAGTGCAATCCTGTGAAAAACTTCAGGTGAATTGAAACAACCTTTTCCCTTGGAAGCTGTCCCAACAGCTGAGCCCTCGGCCGCCCACGGAGCCCCGGCTGCTGCTCCTGAGCCTGGCCAGAGCCCGGGGCCGCGGGGCAGCCCCCCGGGACAGAGGGGACGGCAGCTTCTCCGCTGGAAGCGCACCGTGCTCTGCTCACACTTGGGGTGGCTGCCGGTGCAGTCCTGCTGGGACCCCAGAAACATTTTTCCCAGACCCACCTTGACAACCTTGAGGGTTTTTTATTTTATTTTTAATTTTTTTTTTTTTCATGGCTTGCTGTCTTCAAATATAAATTTCGTGTTCAGGATCACACTCCCTCTATGCCCTCAGCCAAAGGGACAGATCAGTCTCCTGGTTGCATTACAGGCAGAGGAACTTGGTCCATACCTGGGAACAAGATCAGGAGACAAAGCCCGGTCTGCAGCAGCCCTGCAGGGCATCACGCCTGTTGCATTGCATCCTCCTCCTCCTTCACGCATCCCCGTGGCTGCAACCCAGCTCCTTCCCACACCGTGCTGGGACTGGACTGCCATGGAGAGAAGTGGGAGAAGAGGCAAGTCAGCCCCACCAGTGTCAGCAAGGAGGACCTCAAAAAGCGAGAGCCCGTCAGGGTTAAGCTTTGCATTATTGGGCTTGCAACAGAGAGGAGGAGGAGTAAGGATGCGTCTAACACTGAGCATTCAACCCCAAAGTGGAAGCTCAGTTCAATTCCATTTTCACCCTGCGAGTGAGGCACAAAACTCCTCTTGCAGCCGTGTCTGACCATTGCAACCAGATTCACCGCACCGACGGGTGGAGCAGGAGGGGACCTGCAGACCTGCTGGGCACACACAAGGAGCAATAACCGTGGGTTGCTGGTTTCTGCTTTCAAGGTCATCTGTGTGTTTTCCATTAATATGACCCCTCAGCAAAAGACAGGGCATTTCCACGAGGTGGGCATCAGCCTCTCGGGCAAGCTGGAAACCAAATCTCAGGCTCTCTCATCCCAAGCAAGAAAGCTGCCCACAAAATGATTACAGAGAGGATGGATGGCCCTGGCTGTATCCTTACAAAGGCAGTTTCTCTATCCTGCTTCCCAGGACACGTTTCTGGCTGGAGGATCTGGAGCTGGTGCAGGCATTGTCCTTCAGCAAAGCGAGATGTGACTCAGAGAAACCAGATTTCAGTGTGCCCGGGAGGTCCTGCTACATGGGCAACTCCCTGAACCGGGCACTCCAGATGCATTTCTGGTGCATGCAGCTCAGGCAGGTCTCCTGTGCCTTGGTGATAATATTTGCACGATTTGGGTTTTGGCTGATAAGAAAATCTATGATTTTAAGCACTCATAACTGCCAGCAAATACAGGAAACAGGTAGGGCTTATTTGCCAGAGCATTCAGCATTTGCTACAGGGGTTTCACTCTTTCTCCACCCAAGATACTCAGGAACAAAAACATACATAGCGAAGATTTAATTACTCCCCTGCAAAAGACAATATTCTTTTTAATGCCCAGCAGTACCACCTTGGGAGGCATTTTAATGCCAATTACAGCTTTCATTACACAGCATTGCCCCAAAGTCCCCTTTTTCCCATCGCAACGCTGATGCAAGGAGCCAAGGAGCCCATCTGAGCAGGGTCAGCCCGGAGCCAGCTACTGAAATTTCCACTTCTCCAACGAGACCAGACCCTACTGTTCTGCCAGACCCTCTTGTAATGTTAAGGGCGATAGATAAAAATAACTCCGACTCAATTGTTCTGCTATTTATACACTGAAAAGTCAACAGCATGAAGGCCACCAGCCCTTGGGCTGTGCTGGAGTTGATGACCCATTTTCCGCCTACTTGTCCTTGTAGGTGCCATGGGGGGAGCGAGGATGGGGCAGAGGAAATCAGGCTGTTTGAAGATAAAGAGGCTTTTCAAAAGCTCAAAGGGCAGTTCAATATGTAGCTTGCAGGGTAAAGAGGCCCATTGGGGCCATTGTGTTCCCAATGCCAAACAAGCCCATAACAATGCGGGGAGTCAGGCCTTGGTTGGGGGGTTGTACTTGGGAAGGACCCAAGCTATCGGTTCCAGAGCACAGGTCTTCAGTTGGACAATGAATACAAAATCTCCGTCTTCTGATGCTTGCCAAAGAAACAGATGGCTCTGAAGATGCAAAGCATCCCTCATCGGAAGGCCATCAAAGAAACCAGTCTTTCGAGACCTAAACTCTATAAGGTAATGGGGCTTGTCAGGGAGATCAAAACTGAATTTCCTCCATCTCATGCATAAGCCACAGGAAACAAAACTCATCTGCCAAATCTTAGCTTTGCAACAATTTTATGTTATCATTTTGGTAAGGAAAGCCACCTTATTGAGTGGATTTAGCACAGCAAAGGGCACGTGAAGCTGGTAAAGCATTGGCATCTGGGCAAAATGAGCATCCCCTCTTGGTCTGGGTAGTAGTTAACAAGTGCTCGGTTCTGCCAAGTAACCCTAGCAGGAGCACCCACAATGACAAAGTGACCAGTCAGGTATTATTTGCGGGATTCACTGGGAAGGATGCGTCACCAAAGTGAGAATTAGGCAGGAAAATTCATTTTCAAAAAGGGAAAATATGTTCAGCTAATACAAATACCATTCAGAATAAAGGTATGAGCTCTGCTTGTTTTCTTTGAAATTACTCATTAACTACTGCACACTAATTACCTGGTGTTGATTTTTTTGTTGTTTTGGTTTTTGGTTTGTTTGTTTGTTTGTTTTTTTTTTCCACTGGAAAAATTTCTTCATCTTAAAGCCAAATAAATGCCAAGAAAATCATGCCACCCACTACACTTATGATCAAAATAACCATTTCTTTTGATAAGTTCCAGCAGTTACAATGGCCCAGAGAAAATGTATTCAGTGAAGATCACTCACTGCTGAATACTTTCCTCACTTCTTCCCTCAAACCGGTTATGTTTTTTTCCCTTTTATAAGCAGGGTACTTTTTAATAGGGTAATTTGTACTACAAACTCCTGAAAACATGTTTTGATTTTTTTTTTTTTTTGCGATTCTTAAAGCCCTAGTTTTGAAACACATACAGATAAAAGTGCTTTGACGTTTTTATTTCTTTGTTTCCAGATTGCTCACTAGAGAGCCAGAAGTCACTCCCTGCCTCTCAATCAAGGTCTGAGTAAGATTTAGACACTTGCATAGATAATCAGACCTGTCAAGTCATTCCATACAAGGCGGGAAGATCTAGGCTAACATTTTCCAAAATGCTGACATTATGTGCTCTAGATTATGCGGACCTTTATGAAGGATTTAAGAACAAATTTACCCCCATCTACTGCAGGTAGCATTTATTTTAGTACAATGTGCATCTGTGGAAGAGGAAAGTTTATTTCTAAGCAAAGCAGAGTGGAATAAAGGAGGTATTTGTTGGTCTAAGAAGGTCCCAATCAAAATGGTGTGAAAATGAGCTATTTGGGCTGGGACCGAGCTACCCCTGCTCTCCTCCAGTATGGCCGGGCCAGTGGCCGGCTGCTCCTGGAAAACACTTTGTCATCCTGTTGTCACTTCACACCTCTCATCCTACCAGTCTTCATTTGTCTGCTTCACCCATCTGCTGCTTCCTGACAGAAGCCAGGATAGATGTCATGGAAGAGAGGCGCTCTCTGCAGTTATTTGTTCATGCCATTTATTGAAGACATCCAATTTAGGAGGTTTGCCCAGTGCAAACAGCCACACAAAGCCACAGTGAGCTTCCAAAAGAGCAGCGTTAGGGGAAAACATTTGATGTGCTGGATGACTGAAGCATCACGATCCGAAGCACATGCCTGGAAGATGCTACCGAACCACCATTTCCATAGCTAAACCTTAAATTTTAACTACCCCCATTTGGAGTTAACCCAGCAGAAATGGAGTTTGTTTTTTGGAGATGCAGAGCAACCACCACCCCACTGATGGGAATTTCGTGGGCTTCTGCAGACTGGGCCACTGATGTCCCAGCTGGAGGACCCTCGTACTGGGTGCTGATCCTGCCCGGCAAGCAGAAGTGGGGAGCGGTCTTACTCTCACAGCAGGCACGAAGAAGCAAGAATGCCTCGCCAAGAGACACGCAACCATTAGTGGCCCTGGGATTAAACACCAGAAACTTCTTCCGCCCTCTGCAGATAACATGAAACTAGAGACCCCAACTGAACCTGAAGAGGCAGAAATATGGATTATGTATCTGAAAGGTCGCAAGTCCTGTCTCCCACCATCATGTAAACACCCCAATTCTGTCACTAAGCACCTCAAATTTTAGCAAGGTAATAACTTTGCTTCTTGTAGCCGTTCCCTGTAGTAAAAGCCAAATGAGATCAAAGAAAGCGCCCTTCTCGTTTAGTCTGCAAATGTGTTCACTTCCCATTCCCACAGGGATCCCTTTCCTTCAACTCTGTCGTGCCCCAACTGTAACCCCTTGCATGTGGCCTTTGGGAAAGGGATTCCCAAAACATTAGCAGGCCTCTGGAAACACAAAATGCAGCATCTGAACCTGGCCTCAGCTTGACATTCATCTTACCTAATATCTAATATCCATCATCAAAGATAATGATGGAATTGGACCTAGGGCTCCTAACTGTAGGGTAGCGGAGAAGTAGTTGAGCAAATACTTAAGTATAAGGTGGTAAAAGCCGTACCAACTGATCCCAGCTCTTTTTGAAGACTAAAATGGGGGTTTTCCCCTTATTAGGCACCCATCTGTGTCACCCAGCTCTAATTAAGCATCTGCTCTCCAAGAGGCTAACAAGTTCTTTTGCTGATAATCCCAACCAGCTTGGGAGCATTATTTATAACACAGCCACGGTGAGTCTCTGCTCTGTTCTGAGTCACTTCATTGTTAGAATAAGATGTAACTATATCATTATTTTAGGAGACATATAAAATATAATCCAATTATATGGTGGATACGTGGAATTCCCAATGATTTGAGAGCATGCTGCTTTATTCAGGGAGGGAAAAAGATTTAAAGAGACAGGTTGTCACTGGGCATCAAAGGATTTGGGATGATATTTAGGATAAGAGTTTATAGACATGGAGCAAATCCTATTATAATGCCACATGGCCGTCAGGCTGTTACACTGGCAGGTACATCGCACATCTGAGCAAAGATGCCAGCCAGAAGCATGGTCATCTGAGAGAGATGCTGCATGATATAGTTGGCGTGTCCTGCGTTCGATGGGGAATTGGAAGGCTTTCAGGTGTATCAGCACCTGAAGTATCTCGACAGCCTTGGTGTTCCCCTCTGCTCCATGGTGTCCTCCCTGCCGACCGCATCCTGGGCTACGGGAGCACCCTGATCCTAAAGGGTGGGAGTTTGGGTTTGCCCTACGATCCCCCAAGGACAGGGTGGAGAAAGAAACATAAACGCAACCAGAGGAGTGAAAACGAGCATTTACCAAAGCATTTGCACTGGATCCCTGACCCTCTGCAAGACCCCAGTGGTTGCCAGTTAGGCAACCGTGATGCCTCAGTACGGTCCAGAGCTTTCTTTGCAAGGGGCTGATTCAAACCCCATGGAGATGGAGCCTCTCCACGGACTTCACCCAGCTTTGGTTTAGACCCAGCAGACACAGGAGAAATAGAGAAGATTGCTGGGAGGGTGGCAGGGCCCGAGGAGCCGGCTGCTCTCTGAAAACCACTCACAGCACAAGCATTTTTTTTGCTTTTTTGCAAATTACTCATGATTAACAAAATTCCAAGGATAGTGAAAGGGTAAAAGCTGTTCGCTCGCCCAGATACCATGGGAACTCTCCAGTGCCACAGCGATGAGCTCAGAAAACACCCAGATGGATGGACATGCCACACCGCTGCATCAGCCCAGGCCAGGAAGGGCAAAATTTGGTCCAGCATTTGCCAGAGCTGCTGGGGCTGAGCAGGGGGACTCCCACCCCCCCATACCGCTGCACCAGAGGTGCTGGGGGGGAACATAAACCATCTCCACCACCTCCCTCAGCCTCCAGTCAAACACGTGCAGCAAAGAAAAGCCACTCCTGCCTCCCTTTGCTTTTTTCCCTCTGTCTTTGTTTGCTCTTTTAGCTCAGCAGCACTCACAAGTCTATTAACTCGACTGCCGACAGCCGTGCCCCCCGCCAGCTTGCACCCATCTCTTTGCTCGCCATCTGCCTTGCTACTCCTTGCACTTGTATTTTGGGTACTTGGTCCCCAGCGACACATGGGACCGTGCCATGGTGGCACCCGTGTCCCCAGCGAGGTGACGCACGCTGAGATGCCACCCCACCGTGGTGGAGGAGGATTAAAGGAATAAATATAAATTTGCTGAACAGGACATACTTTCCTTGCCTGCAGTCCCTGGGGAGTTGTGAGGAGGAACACATAAAAGCCCTGGATAGTTTACCAAACAGAGATTCATCATGGTCTCAAAACTCCAGCACGATAGCCTCCAAATTAAACCTCAGCCTTGCAGCTGCCGAAGGCTCTGCCAGCTTGTAAGGAGAGCGAGGGCATCTGCAAGTTACCAGGAGCAACAAGATTTTTTTTTTTTCTTTTCTTTTTTAAATGCAGGTATTAATCCAGCTAGTGTGAATGGCAGTAACACCCAGAGCATCCTTCCCTGGGTAAGTCCTGGGAGTAATTTCCACCTCGTAACTCTGCCTCCTGCGAGGAGCTCCACGAAGGGAGGCAGAGACACGTGCCCAGGTCATGCAGACCCCAAGCTTCAGAGGTTTTGGGTGTCCAGGGCCCTGCAGAGCCATGCTGGGGTAAATGAGGTGCAGCGATGTGCCACCAAGGTAAGGCAGGAGCCTCAGCCGGCGGCAACAGGAGCGCTCGTGCGGCAGCCAGATGGGCGCAATAAAAGGCTCATTAATGGGGATCGTTGGACCTCAATTTCAGATTGCTGGATGAAACCTCCTCAGTAAGTATCATTATTATGGCGCTCTCAATCAAGTCAAGCAGCTTTATGACAAAATCAAAAGTTGTGATCCAAGCAGGAGAAGGATGGGGTAAGCAGCCTATTTATTTTGCTTTGGGTTCACGGCGAGGACCCAGCAAGCTGCCAGGACACAAGAATGATGGCCACATCCTCCAAGCAGCTGGGGGCAGCTTTAAATATCATCACAGCCCTCTGCCCTCTCAACTCCAAACCTCTCTGGATCCACAGCGGGATTATGTAGATACCAGTATGCTGATCTGCAGCTCAGAAACAAGAGGGGAAAATCTCCTGGAGATGGGCGCCCGCTGCCCACATCCAAATCGCTGTTCATAGGCCAGGGAGAGCAGGGTTTGCACACCAGGTTTATCTGCACTTGTGATGAGCTCAGCATGAAAACATCACTCGAAATGTGTTACCTGTTTAGTATGACTGCCTGTGTCATTTTTCCCTCATTCCTGCACAGATACAAGATGTTAAAATAAGGCCCTTTACAGTCAGGGCTTGACACCTGCAAGACAGGAGATGAAAAGACACAGACAGTGCTGGGGAGAGCCACCGACCAAAGCCAGCTGGTACCCGTCCGGCGAAACGAACGGCAGCACCCCGGCCATGCACTGCGGTCTCCCTACAGAGCACTTTGCGCTACATTTACTCCTTACGACTTCTTCTGGATACCTTTTTCCATCAAAATCCTTTTCATTGATTTGCACTGCCCTGTCTCCATAATATCTGCCATGTTCCTATTCCGTACGCAGCAATTTGGCTCCTTTGAGCCCTGCAGAGTTCAGATGCCACCGGACAGAGCCGGTGCACGCAGGAGGAGCTCCCGGCCCCCACCTGCAATCCCACCCACTCATTGCTTGGCTGAAGGCCTGAGCTTTCTGCTTGTCCTTAATATGTGAGGTACCTCCAAAAAAAAAGGAGGAGCAGGATGGGTTAATCACCAGGCTGGTGAAGGGGGGTAACTCAGCCAGGCTGGTGTTCTGCTGGGGTGGCAAAGTGGCGAAGTCACGCCATCCTCCTCCTCCGGCTCACGGCTGTGGGTCAGCAGCACCACACGGCACCTGAGGACCTTTGGATTTTGGGAAGATGACTTCTTGTTCCTCATGTGCATCTCAAACCATGGATTTCTCAGCTCCCCTGCCAGCACATCTCAGCTGTCATCTCTACTCAGAGCCGGAAAGCTGAGATGTGGGGCTGCGGAGCTGCTGCTGACTGGCAGAGAGGGAAGGAGATCAGAAGATCATTCTCTGAAGAATTAAGATCCTAATCTGCCTTCAGCAGCTCAGCGCCCTCCCAAGGCAGCATCGCATCGCGTCGCATCGCATCGCATCTCTTCTCATCGCATCGCATCTCATCATCTCATCTCCTCTCATCATCTCATCGCCAAGGACAAGCAGATGCGGCAGAGCGAGGCGTAGCCTGGCGTGGGGTTCACAACCACAAAACAGAGTCTTGCAAAGTAAAGATCAAGCTTCAATTAGACTTTGCCCTTCATTATGTAAGTTTACTCTCACCCTCGCTCATTAAAAGCCAGCGGGAAGAAGCCGCAGGTAGGAGGAAGCATCAGAGAGATTATACAAACTGCAGCTGTGCGAGGAGATCTGATATCTCTCAGCATCATCGGGCACAAGAGCCAAAGTCTTTTCCTCCTCCTTGCAAAACCCACCCATCCCATGGAGCGCCGTGAGGAAGCAACGCAGCCTGCTGTGTTCACAGCATCGCCCCAGAGCAGGAGCAGCCAGAGCCCTTTCCCAAACACGCTTCTCATCTCTTTCGATGGTATTTATTGCACCAAGAAGATACCAATGCCCAAAAGAAAGTTTAGCCCTTTGGGGCTTTTGAAAATCCCAAGGCACAGGCAGACAAGGAGAAAATGAGTCTGACCAGCAGCCTCTGGCTAATCACCCTGATGCTGGCAAAGGCATTTTTGTGAGGAACAGGGATGATATTTCCATGCTGACCCCAGGGGACAAGGAGGCCTTGCAGGGAACCACCGGTGCCGCAGGTGACCACGCTGAACATCCCTTCCAATGGACACCAATGCCGTGAGGGTTTTGTGCTTCCTCCAGGGCAGTTTCATCCCATCCAGATTCCAGCAGACACCAAGTGCCCAATCCCTTAGCTAGCACTGCAGAAACTTGCTCCTGGCATTGGGCAGGAAGGGAACATATATAACCAGGGCAAGAGAAGATGATGATGATGGGCAGTTCTGCTGCACGCCTGCCATGTGCGTGGGTGGAAAGGTGGGTTACAGCAGCAATGCTGTAACTTACCCTGTGCCCCGGGACCAGATCCAGACTGCGAGCGACAGGAACGCTTCTCTTGCAGCAAGTGGGCAATTTGGAGGCTCAAATCTTTAAAACTCCATGATGTTTTCCTGCATTACTTCTTCCACCTGGGAGCAATATCCTGCTGCTGCAGCCTGGCTGCTCCAGGGGACCTTTCCAGCCGCCTGCAGCCATTCCTCCTCCGGCACTTTGTGTTTAGCTCCATGCAAGACAGCAGCTCGGCTGTTCACGACCTCTCGGCTTCGGGATGCTGCTGCAGGGTGCCAGCGGGAAAGGCACATTCCCAAAATACACTGAAATCGAAACCACACCATCTCTGCTGCACAGCGAAGAGGAGGAAGGGAGTCAGTGAACAAACATTTGTCTGGCTACCCTGCTTTCTAGCACAGAAAGACTGAAGAAGAAAAAATTCAGCTTTCCAGTAAAATTCAACCCACTGATGCTGCCGACACTCTGGGATCATGGCAGTTTGGTACCTTCCCAGAGTTTGGTCTAGTTTTCTTTCGAAGAAACCAACAGAACAAGGGGGAAGGAGGTGGTTTCAGAGCATATAAAGCCACACTGCTGAGCAGTAAAATCAGCCAACACCTTCCTTTCTGCTCCAGGACACTAAAAGTCACGCCAGCTTCTTTTGCCCTCAGCACTGTTGGCTTGACAGCCCCTCTAGAAGCCCCAGGGCTGTCTCGCTGTGTGTCTCAGGGCACAGCTGGATTGCAGGGCAGAGGGCTATGCTTGAAGAAGACTGACCAAGGTGGTGGTCACCTCCTGAACATACATTATCTCACTGGCATAGGAAAGTAAGTCTGCCAACAGGAGCTCTAACGAAGCCTGGTTTCCTCTGCATCGTGTCTCATTGCCTGGCATTTTATCCAGGGCAGACTGAGGATTCAACCCCTTAGCAGACACTAAAGAATCCAGAAAGGAGACAGATGTGAATGTCCTGACCACAGGAAAAGCTTCTGAGACCATCCTGTTAGAGACATCAGTCACTGCACCTAGAGAAACCTTAGTCAGGGACAGCTTCTCTGGTGCCCAATATTTCATAACGTGACTGCATTTTCTGCCTGTGTTTAAGATCTCTTTTCCCAGGTGGATCCTCTGATGTTTCACACTGCCAGAACCCGTGCTGCAGCCCTTCTCAGTGGGGTCTTTTACTATTAAAGTCTCTTTCCTTTACCTGCCATTCGACTTTTATGAAATGCGTAGTTAAAATCACTGAGATTTTACTACTTCAATCACATGTCAGTGAAGCAAAGCAGCGAGCTGAGAAGTTAATAGGTTAGGCTTGAGAACCAGTCTTGGCTGAGTACAAGGAGTGCAATCACCTAAGCCACACTTCTTTAGGAGTCAGTCTGAAAATAACACAGAAAAGGCTATAAAAATAGGATCTTTAGTATTTTCGAGGGTAAAGCAAGTGTAAAGGTCTCATGTGAATCCTTGCTCGTGCTCTCATGACATGCCAACATTCCTCACCAGCTCTCACCTCTCCCAGCCGTGACCAGGCTGCTTTGCCAGGCTCTGGCATCAACCAAGGCAATGTCAATGCCTGTGGCATGCGGTAGCTCAAGGAGCAGCTTGTTTTCCACTGCCCAGAGCCTGCAGATTTAAATACGGCCATAGGTTTGAAAATAGGGCCCTTGGTTTTGATGGAAAACTTCATCCATCTTACCAACACTCCATCCAGGCTGTGTCACAGCGTGGTACTTCCTATGACCTGCCCTGCACTGCCCAGGTGCCAAACAAAATGAGAAAAGGAGTAGGGCAGAAGGGAGGCAGCATCTCCGGGCTTCTCCTTCGCTTGTTCCCACATCCTGGGCAGGGAGATAGAAATATCCCCAAGATTTTGACTTGCCCTGGCCCTGAGAAACGTGAGGTTGGTTACGAAAGCATCTACTCAGTCTGTCAAGAAGCAATGGATGATGCAGATGAATCTTCCAGAGTGAGGGAGAAGCGCAAAATCCCAGCTCCCTGCCCAGAGCAGCACTCCCAGACACCTCTGGAAGAGTCTGCTGGCAGCCACCAGCCTTCCCCAGGGCGGAGGAGAGGGAAGGAGACCCACACAGCGCAGGGCTAAAGGCATTCTTTGCATCATACCGTAATAAACAAGGGAAAAATGATAAACACCGAAAAATTTGCAGTTTCCCTCTTGTACAAGAGCCCTTGCAGAAGCAATCGCCTCTGCTTTCCTGCGCACAGCACGGGTTGCTGGGAGAGGAAAAGATTTAACATGCGGGCATGCAGGTGAATGCACGGGTGTGCACACGCACACACACACGTGTGCATGGGCAAGCGCTGTGCCCCGTGCGTTCACAGGGGCTGCCAGCAAGGGCACTGCCAGGCCGGCCACCGCCGCGGGAGCAGCCCAGCACTTCTCCTGGCAGCACAAGGAACCATCGCGGCATCAGCAGAGCAGCAGATACGTTAATTGGGTCTAAGAGAAGGGGGGGAGGGAGAGAAAAGGAGAAAGGAAGGGGAAAAATATTTAAAAAAAAAAAAAAAAAGGCTAGCCCCCTGACTCAATGGAAAAACACTACAATCCAACGCAGGCAGAATGAAACCAACCCAGTACAACATTGTCCGGTTAAACTCGTGGCCCTGTATTATTCCCAGCTCGCATTAAGTAGCTCTGTAGTGTTAGTGCTGTTCTTGAAAGATAACTTCACCTTTCACCCCTTAAGCTCCGAGACACTCCTAAAAGTACCAGCATGTTATTAGGAACAGAAGAGCAGTGTTAATGCTGGAACGCTCTATCCCCTTCTCCTCCCTCCTTGTCACTGCTGGATTTTAAAGCGCAGCATTATTAAAAGAGAAAATATCTGCTGGGAATGCAGCATCCCCTTTCAGCGGCAAGCCCTGCGTGTGGAGAAGACCCCCTTGGTTTTGCGCAGCGAGTGCCGAGGGGTTGCCGTTTCCAGCCTCCTCTGGGGTTGCTCCTCGACATTTCCTGCCCTCTCTTTCTCAAAGCCCTCAGGTTTCGGCTCTTCCCACCACCCTTGGCCCCTCTGCCAGGCAGGGAGGGATGCGAGCGTGTCCCTTGGAGGGTAAGGACGATGCCACAGCAAGGACCAAGGAAAGTCAGGTCATCTTCACGCACTTGAAAACATCCAAACAAACAACCAAAAACCGCTCAAACCCAAAATGCTTTAAAGCTGCTGAGGCACACGCTGCCTGCCTACAGCCAGGGTAAGCTGATGGTGCTGAGGGAGCCAGAATGGTTCACCCTGCAAAGACTGGGCTGGCAGAGCTACACATGGTCTCCCCTCCCAGCACTTCCCAAATGCCAGGAGAAACCTCTCCTCCCCCTTCCCATCCTCCCTCCTTCAGGCACATCAGCAGCAGCTGCCTTAGCTCTTCCTCCCAGGATCTCTTGTTTTATGTTCGTGTCGCCTTCCCGAGACTGTAAAGTCTTTGGGGGCAGGAACACGCTGTAATCTGTGTTTGTCAAATGCCATGTAAACGGCTAGCTAAATGTGTTTGTTTTCAGCCGCTTATTTGTTTTCCAAAGGGGTAGTTACAGGAAAGTACACAGCGGAATAAGTAATGGGTACGTGGAGAGGATGGGAGAAGCTGCTGAGTGGCAGCAAGGGCTGCAGGGACCCTATGGAGAAGGGCAGATGGCACCAGTAAGATTTCCCTCACCCTTTCTCCCCAGATCCACAGTCGGGAAGGGCTGGGGATAACCCCAAAGATGTACCCACGCCCCGGCCTTGGCAAGCGCTGGGGGTGCCAGGGTAGATCACCCAGCCGTGCCCCCACACCACCTGCCTGGCTCCCACCCTGCTTTTATCCCTGCAGGCTCACCTATTTGCATTGCTCTTTGAAATGTGGCTTTATACGCTTAGGGCATCTATTTTTCTATCTTCTCCTTGCTAGGCATACCCTGTGTCCTTCTTCTCGATGCTGAATCAAACCCCTCCCGTATCGCTTTTTCTCCCGCCTGGCTCGTACAGCTAATGAAATTGTAATCACTTCCACGGTAGCATCTGCGGTGCTTTGAACGCGGAACTGAGAGGTAGGCCATCAGAAAACAGCCTGATTAAAAAGGAGTTTGGGGAGGGGGCACTTTGCCTGAGGGTGACAATGTCTCTTACACTTGAAATGAAATGTATCTGTGTTGAAGAGTGGGAAAGAAAAGAGGAAAACTTTGGCCCCTCCGGAGGTTCAGAAGCCCTTAGGCTGTTGGCCACTGGATTCATGTACGCTGTGCTTTAGCACTTTAAAAAGTGCCTAAAAAAAGCAAGAAACGGCTAACCGTTGGGCTGTAAAATATCCTATCACCAGCCAGCCATACGCGGCGAGGATGTCATGCCATGGGGTTAGCAGCAGTATCATCTGCAAGGTAAAGATGCTTCAGTGCATATATTAAAGGCAGCCTGAGCCCTAAATGCACCCTAAAGAAGATGGATCTCCTTGGGAGGCTGAGATCTATTCATCACAATCTGATTTCTAAGTGTCAATTAATCTTACTGCTTGTGTGTTGTTCCCCAGCCCTGACACATCTCTCACTGTCCCTGACTTGGAAGAGTAATGGGAGACAGTGTTTGAGTATATAAAAGATAATTAATAGAAAACATCCTCCCTTTAAAAAATAACAACCAAACCAACCTTTTAGTATAATACGTCTTTCCACCAGCATCCATTTCCACAGATACAACTGGCAGCTACTGTCATTTGGGGAATGTTAATTGCCCAGCAAGAAACTTAGTGTTTTAAAAGGGTGAGAACGATCCTTTCAAAGCATGCAGCTGGTACAAAAGGAATGGTGATTTTTTTTTTAAAAGCCTGTTGTTCCCCTCTCAGCACCGAGCCCTTCCCTGGCTCTTGCTCTGACATTACAAAAACCTGCAGAGCCCCTGGCATGGTGAGATGTAGTGCAATGAGATAATGTTATCTTACTTATAACAACTTGGAGGGAAATAAAACATGTGGATGGGGCTGGGCAGAGCCTGTTGCTTGCAGGGAGCCATCCCAGGACAGTGATAACAGCGGCAGGGCGAGGAGGAGGAGATGGAGCTGGGTTTGCTGGCTGTGGGTGGGAAGGCAGTGGTGGTGGCAATGCAGGCTGCTGGGAAGGAGGACCCCAGGGTAAGATTGGAGCATGGCAGGAAAAAGTGCTGGGAATGGGGGGAAAAAAAAAAAAATCCTCTCCCGTGTTTGAGAGAGGAGAGGGTCCTCATGGTGAATGTGGTTTAGTAATAGGGATTTGTTGGTGAATCGTAGGGTTTGGGGTGGAGCTGGGGTGACTGGGTTTCCTGCACTGATTTTTCAAAAGCACCCAATTTGGAGTTGGATGGGATCCTCCTTGCTCTAGGAAAAGCTGCTGGGAAAGCCAGCGTGGGAGAGAGGGGGCATCTGGATGGGTCAGAGCCCGGCTGAATGTGGATGTGGCTTTGCAGGAACCGATTTCCTGGGAAGAAGAGTGGAGGAACTGCATTGCCGCTCAAGGCACTAACCATGAACCTACGTGTCCCTGCTCTGCCCCTCATGGGAGTGTTGAAATGTCCAAATTTGGCAGCATCAGCCCAGGAGCTTTTCCCAATGTATTCTGTCCCTTTATCCCCAGACAGATGTGTCTGGGTTTGGATATTCGTGGCTGTGCCAGGAGGACAGTCCTGGTGCTAGAGCCTGCAGGGATAGGGCTCCAGCTCTCAGCTGCATCTTGACATCTGGATGACTTCAAATACCAAATCTAGTCCAAATCCAGGCAGAGAGCCCTTGCAGCTGCAGCGTGATATGGGACACGGCGGATGGGGTTAGCAGAAATGAGCAGCTTTGCTTTTAGTCGCTTTTCAAGCGTTCTGTAATTCCTGCCTGGAGAGGGGTCAGGGAGAGTTCCCATGGGTTTGTCCTTCCCACTTTGTCTCCTGAGACGGTAAAATCTTAGCATAGATTTAAGGCTTAGAAACACCTACAACAAAACCAAGAGGCCTATGGAAAGACATTTTCCTGGGTACATCCATTGAGTCTTCTGGGATCCTTTGACCCCTCTTGGCTTCGGCTGGTTTTGACAAGTGTTTCTGGGGTGCTGAGTCCCAGCCTTCCATCAGAGGTTACAGAAACGACACACACCATCAGGGAGAGAGCAGAGCTCTGCATCCACTGAGCCTGCCAGAACATCCTCCCGGTCGTGCACAGCTTTCCAGCCGACACGTACCAAGGAGAGCAAGCGGTACCACCCCAGCCCCGGGGACAGCAACGGTAGGTGGCCCTTCCCTAACTTCACCAACAGGAGAAAAAGCCTACAGGGTCTGTCTTGCAAAGTAAACCACTACAACATCACCCTGCTATGAACAACAGATAAAACTCCCTGTGCTGCAAGGGTGGGAGATGCAGTCGTAAGTTTGGAAGCGAAGGCAGTAGCTGTCAGACTTATTCAGGTCTCATCAGCCTGTATAAACAGGCTGTGAATCTTGTAATTACAGGTTCCTCCCTTAGGATTTTGGCACGTCTACTCCTAACCCAACCTTGGAAAGTACGGAAGGTATAGAAAGGAAACCTAATAAAACCTAAATATTATCTTCCATATTCTGAGGCTCAGCAAAAGTTTGATTTACATTTCTAGCAAAGATTCTTGCATCTGAAGCAATGGTTTGTGTATTGTATTTGTCTAAGATTATAGGTACTTTATGGCATTTACTATATCTTGTAAATATTCTGTAAAGTGCTATCGACAGAACAATTATGGTAAAGGAAAAGGAATAACAGTTTTGAATCAACTCCTCTTGGAAGAAAAAAAATGGATTTTGCCCTTTGCTACTGCAAATGATCTGCAACTCGCTGATGCTTAACAGCACATATTAGAAGAATATTGTCAAATTAACCCCCCCGGCTAGTTTTTCCAAACCCTTGCCTCCCCAGCTATGCTCCTGGGAAAGGGGACGGGGTCTCTGAGACTGTGGGTGACAGCAGCAGCGTGTTGGAAAAATTGGCTGTCCTGCAGATGAGAGCAGCAAAAAAATTGGCTTTCCTGCAGATGAGAGCAGCAAAAAAATTGGCTTTCCTGCAGATGACAGCAGCAAACCTCACCCTACTCGTTCATAACCAAATCTGCACGCCGACGCTACAGATAAGACCTCTGGCTACACCACTGGAAATGATCTCACACTTCACCCAGGCTTCCAGCCTTCCCCTATTGCATTTCCAACATACGCAGCCAGGGCAGAGTTTTGGGGCAGCAAAGGGTGCGAGGTTTGGGGTGAGTCGGTGTGCTCTGCTGCCCGGTTCTCCTCTGACTCCTAAGGAGAAGCTCTTCTTTTCTCTTAGAAGGAGAACCATCCCCCTCTCCGGTCTGTCCGGAGTTGTCGACAGCCGGCGAGCTGGAGGGAAGAGGCAGCTGACGGGGAGCGGGGTGCGCGTCCCCGCGCCGTGTTGGCGATCGGGAGGTGGTGGAGGGATGATGTCTGCATCCTATTTTTAGTACAGCCTGCAGCAGGCTTGTGAGCGCACAGCCAGGGCTGCGGGAACAATGCCACGGTGGACGCTCATACTCAGAGATGTTAAAATCCCAGGCTCGACACCCGTGCCATCGAATTAAACAGCAACTCCCCAGAAACAAAAGACCTTCCTGCCTTTGGGCAACCTCCCCAAATCTTTGCAGGCAAGCGCAAAGGGTGCGAGAGCTGCACAGAGGCTGAGGTGCCTGCCCTTCCCCAGCTTCTCTTGCAAGGCGAGGAAGCAGCACACAAACCCTGCAGCCCCCATCCCAGCTCGCCCTGCGAGCTAACAGACATCTCGCTTAAGACCAGCCTCAGCGCGGCGTCAAAGCGGTGCGAAGAACAGACAGCAAGTCACAGAGACATCGCCGGGGCCTGTCAACAACCAGACACGAAACCAGCCGGTCTGCGTCCCTCCCCGGGATGAGGGGCTGCAGCACACCGACGTGCCCGAAGCACCGCAGCCAGCTTGGGTGTTCTTGGGAACAGCTCCGGCTGCAGCGGCTGTGCCTGTCCCTGCAGACAGAAAACCGGCACCCTGGTTTGCAATTGCCGCGGGGGTGCAGTTAAACCAACGGTCTGTAGACCCTTGGCTGCCAGCTTGACCCCAAATCTGTGAAGTGTAGGGACCGAGGTGGCTCCATCCCCCCACGTGCCAGCCCTGCCGGTGCTGCAGGCAGCAGGACCCTTTGCCGTGCATCACCTCTCTGCAGACCCAGAGGGGCTGGACAGTTCTTGGAGGAGAGGAACACGATCTCCCCTTTCCATGACTTCCTCACTGTGTGAAACAGCTGAATTTCAGTGCTTTCTCACTCCTTAAAATGAAGGTCTGCCCTCCAACACACCTGCAGAGGAGGTGGGAGGCTAGCTGCCTTCAAGAGGACAGAGGAAAGCCACAGTCTCACGTCCAGTCCACGGGGCACAGAGGTAGCTCGGGGCGCTTGGGATTATGTTGCCCATCCCTGCAGCACTGGACCCTGCTTTGCAAGTAGGAAGCAGCTTAGACATAGTCTAGATGAAGCCAACGGCTGCCAGGTACAAGCTGCTCACAGAAGAGACCTCACGTGGGATGTAGTTTGTGAGACATCTGGAGCCCAAGTTGGTGGCCAAGGATGCTCCAGGTAAACAGCTGGCCAGCGTGTGTGTGTGCCGGGAGAGAGCGCTTTCTCAGAGCCACCTCCCTGCGCTGATGCTGCCAGCATCAAGTGCTGCCCCCAAAAGACATTTGATAGCAAAGGGTCAACCTGCTAGCGGGAAACTGCTCTCCTGAGGGATCTGGGTGGACATCTCCACTCCTCCCAGACCAAAGCCCGGAAAGACCCACGAGACAGTGCGACATTGGAGAGGACCAGGGAGGGCCCCAGGGACCTGGACAGTGAGCAGGGGCAGGCTTGGAGGTTGCTGAGGGCTACACAAGGACTAGGGGTGATCAGCAACCGCAGCCACCTCTGGCCTCAGCCCAGTGACACAAGGGCTCGCACTTTCCTTGCCTTGGACACCGCGGAGGTCTTGGCAGACCCTTGGTGAAGCCCAGACACTGATGCTGTGCAAAGCATCTGCCCTACGTGGTGGTCGATGACTCAGAGGACCACCCCACTGCCAAAGGGGTCTCTGTCCCAACCCTAGCTCATGCCCCAACTTGTTTGAGGCATGAAACCCACCTGATGTTTCCTTCCTGGGGGAAGCAGCCGAGACGCAAGTGAGCGAAGCAAAACACAGGCACAGAAAACGGGAGAAAAAGCTCTCTCCAGGCAACTGCCAACACGTGCAAATCGTTGGGAAACGGTCACACACGTGGCAGCGTTGCTGGCCCTACCACAACATGCCTGAGATGGGAGCAAGCCAGGGAGGGTTGCACCCCTATGTGTGGCTTTTGGGGAATCGCTGGGCCAGAAACGTGTCCTCCAAAGACCTTTCCCACCATCAGAGGCACATGCATGGGAACCCCCAACAGCTGCAGTGCTACAGCCCCAGTGAGGACAGCTGGACCCAGGACATCTGCCCATGGCCTGAAGCTGGAGAGGAGCTGGTTCACCATCGCTCCCAGCCAAACCACATCCCAAATGAACCTTTCTAACAATCTGAAGTTGGGAAATGTTGTTCCTTTGTTTTACTGGATCACTTTGTTTTGTGTTTCTCCATCTTCCCAATTTGTCTCCAGGCTCCCTGGTTTCAGGCCAGGTCTGTCCACAGCTTTCCAAGGCACACACGGATTCAGCGGTGAGCTTGAGCCAAGTGTAAACTAATTAATCATTTTCTGCCTGGTTCATGCAACGTGAAGGGCTAAGCAATGACGTGGCTGGGGCCACCACATGAAGCTGGCCCAGCCTGCTGTGTCCCCCCCCAGCATCCCTGTCAGGAGCAGCTCCGGTGACATCCCATGGCACACAGGCTGTGATGTCCAGAGGCACCATGGCCAGCTGGAGGAGGGCGATTTACGTGGGACTGAACTGAAAGAAACAACTGTAGGCTATCACACAAATCTCTGCTCAGCTTTGTCCTTCACAAGTACCAAAGGAAATAGTTTTTCTTCAGTATTAGCAACAGGGATGCTGATTTCACACCAGCTGATGATGAGTGCAGAGGTATCGCAGGCTGACCATATAAACCAGCACAAAGCCCTGGGGGAAGCAGGACACACTGGTTCACTCTCATGACACTGTACACTGGCCTCACGTGCACCCCGGTCCATGTCCTCCCAGTGCAGAAATGGTAAGAAAGTAGAGAACGGGCCCTGTGACTGATTTCCTACGTGATGGTGGTGTCACCTGCCAGATTTTCATCTCCCCCGCTCTGCTGTGAGCTCCAGACAACCCAACTGCTTACCGAAGTCTGGGCTGATGCAAAGAAGAAGGTGCTGCTTCCTTTCAGACAGCAGCCAGGACATTAAGAGCAGCCTTGAGATTAGAAAATAAACACTAGTATGAAAATCCTCTCAAAACATGCCGAGGACTATTTAATGATGCAATCGCAGTGCAGGAGCTTACTGACTGGAGGTCTCCCCTCGAACACAGAGGCTCCCCAAGATTTGAGGATGCACCTGGAGAAGCGTTTCTGAGACAGCAGAGCAGCTTTCTGCTGAGACCTGGAGATGAGTGGGGTTGTGTCCAACCCCCGTGCTGCTGGGAACCCTGAAGTTATCTTCCTCCGAGATCTACCTGCAGAAAGCAGGCTTGAATTTTGCACTGGGAAGGTCGACCCTCCCAGAATATCGTACCCACATGAGCCATATTTGCAGAAGCAGGGCAAGCAAAAATATTTAACTGCCTAATCCCACTTAGCTTTTGGCTCACCTTTTGTTCTGCCTTTCTCACACAGTAGGAAATTCTGCGTATTCTTTGAATAGTTTGGGCAATCGGTCATTTCTTGTCATGAGGTTTTGCTGGGAGCCCGGAGATAAAGAGCACTTGGTAAGTTTTATGACATTTAAACTAGTGTAAATAGCAAGCACCTCCACTCAAGTCAGGGATTAACTCCAGATTCCTCTGCTTTAATAATAAATATTTTGACTTAATGAGAACAAACTAATGAACTTTTTTGAGGTAGCACTTCTACATTAGGGACACGAAGCCTGCATTTGGCAGTGACCAGAGATGACAGTTTAGAGGCATGAATCTATCTGCCTGTTCCTCTTAATAATTCAATATAAATGGATAAAAAAACCCAAAACTCCAATAGCTTAGACCAGAACAGAGATGCATACTAATGTAAAGACCCAAAAGCTTAACTAAAATCAACTTAGGAGATACAGTAGATTCTCAAGTGTTTGCAGACCGGGTATTTTTCATTGAAATATTTTGTAACTTCAGCAGAAGCTGTGAGTTTGGCAGAGGAGTTTATTGGTAGTGTACCTGGGGCTAAGGACTGAGTCAGGGTAGGTGAGTCCAGCCCACACAACGACCTGTACGGATGGGCAGCAGCCTGCACACTCATTTACGGCTCCCAGAACTCAGGCAGAAATAACTGAAGGTGAGTTCATCTCCCACCGCGTTTTGCTGAGCCCTGGCACATCGCTCCCTTCGGTGCTTTGAAGATCCTCAGTGAAAAGATGCTGCACTAGAGCACCAAGGGAGGGGAGAGGGATGCTTTCGTACTAAACCAGAAAATTGAGCAGCAGGATAAGATTAAAAAAAGGAAAAACACAGGACAAATGAAAATCCAGTGAGGTAGGTCACCCGTTGCTGGTGACATTTCAGAGCGAGGGTAAAACTGGGAGAAAACACCGGCGGGAGGAGCACCCAGCCCGCCCTGAGCAGCCCTGTGAAACACAGCACTAGGGCAGAAATGGAGCCAAGACATGAAATACTCACTGAATGTCCCAGTTTACCAGGCTTCCAGCATCTCCCCCACAAAATACACTAGAAAACACTTTGTTTTGGAAACAAAACAAAGCCAAAAACCGCACAACCCAAACCAAACCAAAACCCCACAACCCAAAACAATTTAAAATCTATTGGACCTTTCTCCCCTCTCTGGCAGAGTCAGATTTGTCACGGCATTTGGGACATCAGCACCACCAGAATTTCCACAGGAGCCCCCATGTCAAAACTGCCGCAGACCGGTATGTCCTAGGATATTTATGCAAACCAGGAGGCATGGCAGGATTTCACAGCAGGAGGACAAATTCATTTTGTAAAAGGTATTTATATAGTTCAATAGGTGTGTGCAGTGCTTTAGAGGTATAAAACATGAGATCCCTGCCCTAAGGGGCTTATAATCTAATAACATATACTAGGTAAATTAAAACATACATCACGGCTGCGATGAATGCCCACCCCAGCCTAGACGGGAGGGCATTTGAGCCATATGACAAGTCAGAACTCAATTTTCATTTTAGATTTGTAGTTTGCCTTTAAACAGCCGGCGTTCCCTAACCCCCAAGTGAGGGAGAAATTTATCAGCATTACATCTGGGGGGAGGGTGTGCTCCAACACAGGATCATTTATTAATTGTTATTTATTATCTGTTAAACAAGGACAGCGTGTGTAGCAATAGCATTCCTTTTTCTGGATTAATTGTTGCTGTGTGATTCCTAGGTTTTATATTTTTAGCAGCCCTGTTCTAGCCTAACCCACTGAAAGGGGGGAAAATGGAACAGGCACTCACACAATTAACGTAATGAGAGTAATTAATTTGAAAATAATACCCAGGGGGTGGGAGGGTTAAGGCTTTCTTTTTAAAGAAATAAAAGTCGAACCAAAGCTCCCACGTCCCCCAGGACTCTCGCTACACTGACTGCACTCGTTATGTTCACATTTGAATACTCATTCGAGCACATTTCTCATGCTGTTATTTCACCACTTCCTCAGCCTTGCATAATAGATGCAGTCATTGCCACTAAAGAGCCAACATTTACCCACAGAGGTAAGGATGAGTACCATAAAGCAGGCAGGAGACGGAAATAAAGCTCTATACATCAGGTCTCTCCTTGGGGCTTGCTCATTCTCCGCAAAGGAAAAATAAATAAAATTAGAAGACCAAACAGCCAAAACACCGGTCAATGAGTCTCCGGGGTGCCCCTTCCTTTTGCCAGCCAGGTAGACTGAGCTCAGCATGCTTCGTCCCTCCTCTTCCTCCTGCACATCGCCCCGCCGGCCCTGCAGCTGCGCGGGACCTGCCTCACTCGCTCAGGAAAGTGTTTTATTTCATTTTACGTGGCCATTTCTTGCTCTAATGTCAGGGAAATGCTCCCCAGGGGTCACCGCGGGCAAGGCAGTGACAGCGTACCAGTAGTGATGGGGGGGTCCAGGGTCCCCAGACCAGCATGGGAGTGGAGGGGAGGGTGCCTTACCCCTGCTGACACAGCTGGTGCCTGGGGGAAGGAGGTGTCTCCTGGTGGCAAACCATGGAGAACCCCCCCACGACACACCTTCCCATCCTCTCCAATGCCACACAGCCTTGCTGGCCTCCTGTGCCCATCCTAAATAACCTCAATGAGTCTTTTTCTTCTCATTCACCTGTGACAAGTGGCACCCAGATGCATGGGAGGGGCTGGAAACCTGGTTTGGGTAACGGAGAGAAGAAACTGTGGGATGCTCTGGCACCTTCTCCAGCTGGTTCTCAGGATCCAGAGAAGATCTCATCACCACCCTTAGCTCCAAATTACCCGCTGCCTTCAGCCAGCAGCCTGCCAAATCGACCCTCAGCTGGCTGCTAGAAGTGGGCAGAGCTAGGGCAGAAGGAACCCTCTGGAAAGCTCTGGCTCGTGGTGGCGTGTTGCCGTACGTTTGTGAAGGGAAATGCGGGGCTGGAAGCTTTTCCTTGGCATTACTGAGGGGTCTGCGGAAGGGGAGAGGGACAAGTCTGAGACCTTCCTCTCTCTGAGGTTGTATTTTTCTACCCACCACTGGCAAAGGACCACGAGCAAGAAAGGACAAAACCCAGCACAAAAATCAAAGAGTAGCTCACCAGAGACCAGAAATTCAAACTTCTCAGAGGTCATCCGAACCACCAAGTATTTCAAATTTTTCTTAAAATTTAAGATTTGGCAAAGATAGAGTTCTTGGTCCCAGCTGTAGCGTAGCACAGTCTCACCAAAACCAGACCTGATTGCGACAAATATTTGAAACATGGTTTTGTGAATGTGCATTGAGTTATGTCAAATAATAAAGCATAAGTCCCTGAAGGTTTTGCTGCCTGTGAGCACTTCCACGAGCAAAAGAAATAAATTTTCATTGAATCTACAGTAATCGCATTGGTCACACAGACTTGATAGAACAGACAAGGATTTCTATTTTCATTTGGAGCAGGTTGTAGAGAACAACCTGGGGTGTCTGTGGAACTGGCAGTGTCTCTGAGGAGCCTGGGTCTCCTTCGGTTTAATATCTTGATGAAGGAGTAAAAAATTACGGTAGCATGGAAGATGTCCAAAATGGGATGGCAGGAAATTTTAGCTTTCTCCCCAGCTCCACTGCAGATTGCATGTGGGATTTCCGACGAGTCACTGGATCATGCTGTATCTGATTTTCCAATTAGTAGAATATTGGCATTTCTCTAAATAAGAGGGGAAGGGAATGAATGAACCATGATGGGGAATGAAAGTTTCCAAACAGAAGCAGAAGGAACACACCGCAGGAATTTATGAAGACGGCAGCAAAGTCTTAACTTCCACACGACACAGCAACCTGCACGTGGCATCACGCAGAACCACGGCGGTTTGGTCAACGGGTGTTTGCTTTTTGTAAACTTAATTCAACGGGGAGTTGTAAGGGCTGCCACAGCCCATCTCTCCATCATCATGTTGAGGAGCAGCGAAGGGTGACCATCTACTTTTTAATAACAAAGCGCTTGGAGGGAATTTAAAATCACAACAGGGCAGCAAAGAGCCCAGGGAAGGTTGGTTGTGTCCCTGCAGTCCCAGTTCTGGGACATATGCACACTGTGGGAGAGCAGCTGGGACTTCAACACCTCCATTTGGGGGTCCAGAAACCCCCACGGGCACCTCTCTGCCTTTCCCCACGGTGAGGGACAGCCCGTGGGCACCAGTGCCCAACCGGGACAACTCCTCGGTCCCACCAGGACCAGGCATAGGTGGTCCAGGCAAAGGATGCTGAGCCCTGCCGCTGCATCAGGATAGGGATGCAGCACCTTTGAATGGGGAGGTGAGATGGGGGGCCATTACACCAGCCCCCTTTCTTTAACACGACAGCAGCTTGGTACTGCATTTTGTTTGGGTTTTAACTACTTTTTTTTTTTTTCCCCCTCCGGTATTCGTTAGCAGAAGGGA
>NW_009608970.1:65606-65834 GCF_000690535.1 Cariama cristata
AGGCATGCGGCGGTGGAGGGGAGGGGGGGAGTGCGGCGGCGGAGGGCTGTGCAATGGCAGGGTTGAGGGGGTGCCTGGCAGCACCATCCCAGCAAACAGCATCGGGATGACAATATTCAGCGGCAGAGGTGAACCGCCGGATGGAGGATTGCACGCTTTCACGGGCAATTTTGCCAGATAGAGCCCATCCTCATGGCCAACCGGCTGACTGACACCCCCATCCGTGTG
>NW_009608971.1:0-4589 GCF_000690535.1 Cariama cristata
ATGATTCGCTGTGAGGTTTGATAACAAAGCACCTGTGTAAGCCTCTGTTTGCTACGCACGCCCACGGAACTGCCAACGGGGAGAGTTCCGCAAAAGGACAGGTGATGAAGACTATGGAAAGAGCACCGGAGGAAGCCACCACCACCAGAGACCCTGTAATACCCACAAAAGGACACTGGATGGCAGCACAACCGCCGGATAATTAGCTCAGGTATATTTAATTAGTTCTAACAAAAGGTGTGCCTTATGGTAATGATTTCTTTGCCTATGAAATTAATATGCAACACTCCTGCAAACATAAACGACCGGTCGTTGGGAGCACTTATGGTGGAGGGGAATCCCCAGTGCGGCCCCAGCGCTGCTAATGCTTAACCTCCCTCTAGGGTACCAACCGCAGCACTCAGCTTGGTGTCGTCAGCAAACTTGCTGAGGGTGCACTCAATCCCACTGCCCGTGTCCCTGACAAAGATGCTAGATAATACTAGTCCCAGTACAGACCCCTGAGGGACACCACTCATCATCGGTCTCCACTAGGACATCAAGCCGTTGACTGAAACTCTTTGATTGTGACCATCCAGCCAATTCCTTATCCACCAAGCGGTCCATCCATCAAATCCACGTCTCTCCAATTTAGAGACAAGGATGTTGTGTGGAATAGCATCAAATGATTTGCAAAAGTCCAGGTAGATGATGTCATCCACTTGTCCCTTATCCATTTGTCCCTTATCCATTTGCTCTGCCCAAGATAAGATCATGCAGCCATTACAATCCATTCCAACACCCAATTGTTCATAAAAAACCTTTTCTGTGAGTTTCATTTAAATTCCCCTTGCAGCAGTCTAAAGCCATTATTTGTTGTCCACACAGATATAAATAATACCTTTCTTACCACTTTACAGATACTTTCTGTTGTGCTGGAAGACTTTTATCTTATCTTGTCTTGGCCTTATCTAAACTGTACAAACCCAGAGCCTTTAAACTTTCCTCTTAGATTTAAGACTGTTTCAGGACTGTTGGTCTTTCCTGTTGGTTTCCTCTTTCCAGCAAGGTCATATCTATTCTGTAGAGCAGTAACCAAAACTGGATTTGTCCTAGGGCTGAATTTGCCACCGCAGAGCAGAGCATAAATATTATTATTTCATATATTTATTATACAAGGCTTCTGTTTCTGTTACGATTTTGCTGTTTTCAAAACAATATGGTGTTGCTGACTCTGATTCACGGAACAAACCTCTGAAACTTTCAGATCCTTTACTGAAAAAGTGTTCCTTAAGCAGTCTCTTCATCATGAAGTGAAGATTCATATTTAGCTGATGATGCATTTATAGTAGCAAGAGCACCTATCAACATTGAATCAATGAAAATTGAGATAATCTCATATTGTAACCCTCCTGGATTAAGTGATGGAAAGAAAAATGTGTGCTTTCCTCTGAACACTTGTGCGTCTCTAGCACTTTTGGATCCCTTATGCTCTCAGTATTTAGCTCAATCTGTCCATTTTATTTCTAAAACTAGAAAATAGCAACAATACAACAGATAAGTAGTTATGATATTGCACCAAGAAGCTGCCATCGTCAGTCTCTCAGAATCTTAAAAACATTGTTACATGGAGATAATTTCTAATCAATGAAATTATCTGATGTAGGGGGGTTTAAAATTTTTTTTATGGAATATTGTCATTTTCCTGTTAAATACTTGCTTGTTTAGACTACATGTACTTAGATAAGAGTTGCAAAACAGTACAATCAAATCTGAGTTTAGCTTTCTTCAGATTCAGTGAATTCCCTATTGAAAGGCTGTTCTTTAAACTGGTTTTAGTAACTAATAGAAATTTCAGATCTTTTAAGCCTTTCTCTTCCAGCCTTTTGTAAACTGTTTGGGTTATCTCCATAAAGTAAAGTTCCATTACCCTGTATCCCTGTATCCCTAATTCCCATGCCTCTAAGTTATGCAGATACAGGGTCATCCAGCATTAACTTTTGGAAAAATATTTTTAATTAAATTGACCACACAGTGCTTGGGTTTATTGCATTTATAATTTCTACTGCAAGATCTCCACGGGGAGTTATAGGAAAAAATTGTTATTGATGTAGCCATTATTTAGAATCACAGAGTCATGGAATCAGTTAGGTTGGAAAGGACCTTTAAGATCATTGAGTCCAACCATAAACCCAGCACGGCCAAGCCCACCACTGACCCATGTCCCTAAGCACCATGTCTACACGTCTTTTAAATACCTCCAGGGATGGGGACTCCACCACTTCCCTGGGCAGCCTGTTCCAATGTTCCAATCAGTGCCGAATACCAGGGGACGATCACTGCCCTGGTCCCGCTGGCCACGCTATTGCTGATAAAAGCCAGTTATTGCTCACACTCTATGTTTATCTTTCCTTTATTCTCACTTGTTACAAAAAACTAACTAAATAAATACGTATGCAGAAAAGAAATGGAATAAAAATATGGAAAAAAGAAAAATAGAATGAACTATAACTGTAAAACTAGTGTGATAACTGTACTTGATAAGGCAGAGAAAATGCGGTTCTACATGGACAGCTAACAAACAATAGGAAAGGTAAGAGTTAATAGCACTTGGGATGCATTTGAAACTAATTAAAGGGAAAAGAGTAATGAACCGTGCTGAAAGCAAGAACTATTAAAAAGGGAAGGACATTACAAATGGCCTTCTTGAGCTGGCTTTTTCATATTTGCAGTAATCATTCTGGCCCACAAATATAAAATAGCTAGTTAAATTCACTCATAAGAAAGTTAAGATTCAGTGCAAACATAGGGCAGGACTGCAAAATGATAGAAAAATACAGGTTTGAGAAATTAAGTTATAGAAATCCAACAAAATTTAGTAACTATCAACAACCATTTGTGTTATGAAATAAGTTCTCATTGCCAGGAAAAAACACAGTAAAAGAAGATCCACTGGATCCACTCAGTATCCGACCTCAGGATAGCTGACTGAATACAGAAAGGCTTGTTAGGGAAATTAAGGATTGCAGTACACCATAACAACAACTACAAAAAGAGTCTAGTTCGTTTAGTCCAGAAAAATGCAAGCTGACAGTAAACACAAAAAGACAAAGGTGCTGGGAAGGATGTTAAATACAAGAGAGAAGGTATTATGATAAAGAACAATTTTGTCCAAGAGAAAGTGGATAATAAACCATCCACGAAAATACTTAAAATAAAGACTAGTAGGTTCTTTCCATCAAAATAATTATTTTTTTTTAGAAATCTTCTGGTAGGAGAAATGAGGAAAAGCAAAAACCAAATTCTGTTACGGTCACCACCAAGACTTACATCTAAATTATAGCTTTTCAGTCCCCGCCCCGACAATGTTTATATGTTTAGTAGCAAAGGTCAGTGTTAGCATATTAATTCCTATAAACCTATTGCAATTCCTGGAATGAGATTTCATTGCACCTAATTCTAAACCTCTGTAGTATAAATGTTTCCTTCTCAGGTAGTTGTCTAGTTTCATCATCGATGAAGAGAAATACAAAATTCTAGAACAAGATTTATCTGGTCAGTTTGAGTGTTCGTGTAAGACGACTTCCCCCCTCGAAACTATTATTCCTTCCTCTTGTCTGCAAAGAGTCCAGGCAAGGAGATCAGACATCTAGAGCACAGACGTGTGTTTGATACATAGCCAGCACTGCAGGGACCTAAGGACTGAAATGGGAGGACTTTCTGCTTGTCTGTCTTTCCGACTGCCTCACCACCTTCAGGACACCACACCAAAACTCAGGAAAGCTAAACAGAGACAAAAGTACTAGCTTGTATGGAGTCCGTTTCCCTCTTTATCAGTGTATCCACTTTTACAGCTAGAAAAGAGCACATATTATTGTCATTTTACCCATTAAGATAGTATTGAACTTGGAAGTACATTGTGCCACTTCTATGCCGGGGTGTAAGAGAAAGCTGTGAATAAATGACTGAAGGCTGGTTTCCACAAATCTCACAAATTGGTTTTTCTTGCCACATTTTGCATTCTTTGCACCCAAGAGCGCTGAGGGAGCTGGCAGATGTAGTTGCTGAGCCACTCTCCGTCTCTTGGAAAGGTCATGGAGAACAGGAGAGGTGCCTGAGCACTGGAGGAAAGTCAGTGTCACTCCAGTTTTCAAAAGGGGCAAGAAAGAGGATCCAGGAAACTACAGGCCAGTCAGCCTCGCCTCCATCCCTGGAAAAGTGATGGAGCAGCTCATTCTGGGTGTCATGTCTAAGCACGTGGAGGAAAAGAAGGTTATCAGGAGTAGTCAACATGGATTCACCAAGGGGAAGTCATGCTTGACCAACCTGACAGCCTTCTACAATGGCATGACTGGCTAGGTAGGTGAGGGGAGAGCAGTGGATGTTGTCTACCTTGACTTCAGCACGGCTTTTGACACCGTCTCCCATAAGACCCTCATAGGAAAGCTCAGGGAGTGTGGGTTGGATGAGTGGGCAGTGAGGTGGATTGAGAAGTGGCTGAATGGCAGAGCCCAGAGGGTTGTGATCAGCGGTGCTGAGTCTGGTTGGAGTCTGGTTGGAGTCTGGTTGAAGGCCTGTGGACAGTGGTGTTCCCCAGGGGTCAGTTCTGG
>NW_009608972.1:0-3904 GCF_000690535.1 Cariama cristata
CCAGCCTGTCCAGGTCGCTCTGCAGAGCCTCCCTACCCTTCAGCAGATCAATGCTTCCACCCAGTTTGGTGTCATCTGCAAATTCATTGAGGGTGCCCTCAATCCGCTTGTCCAGATCATCTATAAAGATGTTGAACAGCACCGGCCCCCAAACTGAGCTCTGAAGAACACTCGTAGTGACCAGCTGCCAGCTGGATTTAGCTCCATTGGCCACAACTCTTTGGGCCTGGCCATCCAGCCAGTTTTTTTACCCATTGAAGAGTCTGCCTATCTAAGCTACAAGCAGCCAGTTTGTTTAGGAGGATGCTGTGGGAGACCATGTCAAAGGCCTTACTAAAGTCTAGGTAGACAGCATCCACAGGCTTTCCCTCATCTACCAAGCGGGTCACCTTGTCATAAAAAGAAACCAGATTGGTCAAGTATGGTCTTCCTTTCATAAATCTATGCTGGCTGGCCCTGATCCCCTGATTTTCCTGCATGTGTTGTGTAATGGCACTCAAGGTGATCTGTTCCATAACATATTCTCCTTTGGAAAGGTGAAAATGGGTTCCTGAGTCTGCCAAAGCTGGTGATTTCTGCATTCCCATGCCATGGTGGTGAGAGAGGCAGGCATTGGGGTTTGCTTGTGTGAGTACACTTTCTGCTCCTCTTCTTCCTGCTCTCTCCTTCTCTCCCACTTCGGAGCTGAAGGTATTAGGAAGATAGCCAGGAGATGAAGGGGAAGTTCATCCCTCTTCTGCTCGCTTGGTTAGCATCCAGCTTTGGCCATTCCAGGAGGAAGCTGGTCAACTGGACTAAGGCCACCAAGGAGGTCAGGGCAGTGGTTGCCCTGGCATGAGAGGCTGTGGGGCTGAGGCTTGTTCAACCTGGGAAGGGATGGCTCTGCGGGGGCAACAGTAGGCCCCGGCACCTGTGGGAGGTGATGGAGAGGTATGACCAAGCTCTTCACAGCATGGTGGGAGAATAAGAGGCAAGGAGTATAAAAGGAAACGAATGGGAAAGACTCTTTTCCTGTGAGGATGCAGTTCTCCAGCTAAGGCCATGTGAGAGCTGAGGAGCACAGCACCCCATTTCAGTCCATTTCCTGCTACATTCCTCTTGCTATGTCGTCGTATATTGTGTGCCTCTTGCATATAACATCACTCCTTTTCAGTACGTGATTTTGCTGCAAGTCACACATCCTTTTCTAAAGAAAAAAATAAATGCCTGTGTAGTTGCTGACAGTGTCATACCTGGTACCTGTCCTTGTGGCTTCCCACCCAGCGCTTAGAAGCAACTTTTGCAGTAGGTGCTTCTACCTTCTGTTGTGTTTTTGCTTCTCCACAATGTAATGAAGGTGTCTGATCTGCAACCTCCATTTCTCCTCGTCCCTGCTTTTATAAGATAGAAGCTGATTTTCCTTTGCCTGTAGCTCACTACTTCTTGTAATAAACTTTTTAATAATTCTGAGATTTATGCAAGCTTTTTCTTAAGGAGTCAGATGAAGTTTATGAAGCCCAGCTGATACAAAGAAAGGTCACCAGTAATTTCTAGTTGTTTCCTCTGGCCGCCTTCTGGGGTATGTTAGGCTTTTCCTGGTGATATTAGTTGCACTAGCAACTCAGTCGTCTTAATGGTGACTGACAAAAGTAGTGTTTTATTTTCTTTGGCCTTCCAAATGTAATTTGCTGATGCTTTTGCTCTCCTTCATGTGGCAGTCGTGCTCGATTTGCTCTTTCTCCTCTGGTTAATCTGCTTACAGATGAGACTTGTTTGGTTGTGAACTGCATCTCATCTCATGGCTTAGCTTTTCTCGCTAACGAGCCTTGTTTTTACTCTTCTTGCATGCTTTCTACTTGTGTGAGATGGGTGAAGAAGGTCTTATTTGAGTGGCATGGCAGGCTGTGTGAGAGCCGGCTACCCAAACGCATTTGGGTGGAGCGTATGGTGTCTGGGGCTGTATTTTTGGAGTGTGTCTGTGGGTTGGAAACCCGTCAGTACGGCCTTTAGCAGAAGAAAGGTGGTTTCAAAGCTGTTAGATAATTAGGATGGAAATTCTGAATTATATTCTTACTGCGGTGGATATTTCATATGCTGAACATATTGATTCCATCTTGGGGCAATATGATTTAATCTTAAAGATTTTGAAAAACACAAATATATGAATTCTTACTCTCCTTTGCCTCCCATTTTGTATATATTTTTTTAATGGTTTTAACTAGTATTATCAGATATTTTTGATTTCAGGGCAAAGCCAATTGTTATTTTGCATGAAAAATGCTTGGAAATAAGGATTTCTTGCATCTGAACTTTTTTCTTAACAGCCATGGTTAAGCTTCTAAACCATTGCACAGTAATTAGGTTTATTGCAGTGTGCCATGGTGTAGACTTATTTAAATTCCTAACATATGGATCTAATTTTGTATCTTGATGGCAGAGAGAGAAAGAGAATATGTAAAGAGGTGTTACACTTTTCACTACTCTGTTATTGGAAGGTGATGAAATAAAAATCAAACCACATTAAGTGCAAAGGTAATGTGCATTGGGTAATATTCCTTTTAGCCTCAACTGTTTTGTACAGGGTTTCTTTCAACATTATTGAAAGTGATGCATAGTAATTAAAACGTGATGATTTTTCCCTTCCCAGTAAGCATGTACATCCTATCAAAGAGCAATTGGATGATCTTAGGTAAATTAATCTTCTGCATTCAGACATGTTATCTTCTCCCTGATTCATACGTTGCTATAGCAACAATTGACTTCACAAGGCCTGACTCAGCTCCCAAAGAAATATGAAATGCCCTGGTTTACATTTTTCTGGTGTAAGTCATGGAGGTGACTTCAGTAGCAGTAGCTGATCTTTATGCCATGATTTTTTTTCTTTTTAACTTGAAGATAAAGCGGTTTATTTTTTCCTAAGTTGAATACATTCCTTCTGTGTTTACATTTTTACAGTATTTTTATTAGTGTGACTAATTGAGAGAGTTACAGAAAGAATACAAATGTGACTTTTAAAAGGTGATTTAAAAGGGCAATTATGCTTTTAAACTATTTTTTAATTTTAAGGTGTGTATTGACTTCTGTCAGTCTTCAAAACAGACATCAAACGGCAAAGAACTGGATGCCATTTAGAAGCACGCAGGTAAAATATAAGTATACAAGATAAATGTCCCCATTCACCCCCCAAAAAATTCAAATAGGTTGTAGTCCTGAGGCAAAGAACGTGGAAATGAAAATAAAATAAATACCCTTGACTAAGGCAGTTAAAACTTATTGTAGTGTATTCTTGGATTAAAAACATGTTAAAGGTCATCTAGTGTTATACTAAAAGCAGAAATTGTATTTTATATATGTACGTACACATTCTGTCAGTAATTGAAATATATTTGCTATGGCTTTACGAAACAAGGATTGGACCCTTAATGTTGTCTAAAGGAGGTATCCAGTGTATGCCTTAGTGTAAGTTCTGACCTTTAAATGTGAACAAAGTACGATCTCAAGGAAAAACCTTTTGGAAGTCAAGAGTAAAATCCTGGTCCCACTAAAATCTAATATTTTCATCTGGAGTGCATACAATGAAGTGATTTTCTTGCTCTTTTATAGGTCTACAGGAAACTTCTACTGAAATCTGTAAATAGGATAACCTAAGATACCGCATACCCTGAAAAATCACAAGGGAAAACGTACATAGCAGAGTTTGATATTTTGTTTTCTTAACGTGTGCATTAAATTTACCAACTGTATAGATTATTTTCCCCCCCTCAAGTAAATGAACAGTGAATCACATGATTGAGATCGTTTCTTCGTGGACTGTAGAGAGCGATGAGATTTTTCTTGTTAAAATATATTAAACCTTAAGTGATGCGGGAGCCAGGTGGAAACGTACCTCACTGTTGCAGAACTGTATGATGTCTCCATTGTGTCT
>NW_009608972.1:3925-16527 GCF_000690535.1 Cariama cristata
CGTTGGCAAGGAAAGAAAAAAAGAAATAGTAAAAAATACTTCTGTGAGCTTCGGGAGCAGAATACTTATGGATCATCTTTGTGTAGTCTTTACAGTATTAGCTGTGTGTCAGGCAGTTGTGCATGGTCTGTAGTGCATGGTCCACAACGGATTTTTAGTGTGATTGCTGTATAATGTTGTACAAAATAGATCCATAATGGCATAATGTAGTGCATGGTCCACAACAGATTTTTAGTGTGATTGCTGTATAGTGTTGTACAAAATAGATCCATAATGGCATATGACAGTGAGGAAAGCTCCCTTTGCACTATCAGGAGCTTGGACCCCAGAGAGTCTATCCCGTTATAGCTCATCAGTGGGAGAAACTTAGTCCTCATGCCCCCTTAATGCTAGCTTTCAAAAAGTGAGGGACACCATGGACACTGCATATGTCCTCTCCTCTGTGAGGTTCCCTGGTGAGATCACTTAGCACAGGGTTGTATCGATGTGAATCATCATGCCTTTTGATGTGGAAGCATGCCTTGGTGCTCCTTGATACAGTAAAGTCCCAATAAGATCATAGTTGCTGTATCAGAAATAATCAGTTTTATAGAAGCTTAGAGAAGATAAATGCAGGGGAAAAAAACCCAACCATAATCTGGTCACGTCAAGATCAAATATAAAAGCTCAACCATGCATATATACCTGGTCTGCCTGCATGCTTAGCTTCCAGCTACGTTAATTGGAGCTGAAGCACATTAGCTTTTCTCTAGAGGCTTTTACTTGGAGTCCTCTGGGACTCTGCATATTCGCATTCTCTCCCCAAGAGGTTGCATAGCTTTAAACTATTCCTGTTCAATTCTAGATGTCTCTTTGGATATGTGGCTGTTGTGCTGACAGATCAGGTACCATCTCCTGTTTTTGACTGACTTAATTCCTCGCTTTGCTTGGAAAAAGCACTTTTCCTTGGCTTGTGAATGACTTTCAAGTGTTACGGGTCACTATCAACCCAGCTTTATTTTGTCAAGCCACCTTTATTTTTGTCAACCCGCAAATTGACAGGACTATAAATAGATTTAATAAATGCAGTTTATTGCTGCATTTTGTCTGAGACCAGGCAATGGTAATCAAATCAGTTTGGGGTGACAAAACGCAGGATGCTGTAACAAATGGCAAAGCAAACTATTCTGCGTTTGCAGCAAAAGCACTTGTAAAGGTTAGTAAAACCAGACTAGCTTACGTGGTGTTTGTGTGTCAAAGTTCACAGCAAACTGCATTATCTAGCAGGGATTTCGAGCTCCGCTACATCCTTTCAGAGAAGAAAGGCTAAACCTGTAGTTGATGCATACTGTTTATGAGACAATGACCTTGCATGGAGCTTTTAAGTATGTATTTAAGAGATTCTTTTACAGCTTTTCACCAATTATTAACAGAAATAATTTAATGGAGTTCTAGAGTAGATTTTTTTCCATTAACTTACCATTATGAACTTATAATGGATGCTCTAATTAGGCAGTGTTTCCAGTGGGAATATTTGACTAAATTAAAATTGGGACAAATATGTTCAGCATGCTCAGTAGCACTTACTAGAGGCTTATTGTGCATCCGTAACCTGCTCAATAGACAAAAGTAAGCAAAGAAATTTGGATGAAATATAGGGTGTGGCTTTCATAAGCTTCTCCTGAGGATACTGGTATTGAGATAATATACTGGCTTTGAAACATGAAATGCTCCTGCTTCTGCTCCTTCCCCACCCCATTGGAAGATGATGTTTCAATACTTCTTAATCAAAACTCCCAGGAGTTTTTTGACCATGAAAAGCTGTCATGCTGATGTCTTCTAACCTGTGAAGAAAATTAGTATATGAGCATTGGAATTCCCATGAAATGAAAGCTTCAAGTTTGGGTCAGAGGTCTTTTCACTTGATGTCATAGCTTTTCGAAAAAGCAGGTGAAGAAGCTCCTTTTTTATTTTATCTGTGCCAGGAATAATTTTGAAATCTCTTTTAAAAATTCCTGATCTGGGTTTATGTCTTTTCCACTTAATGTACTTTGCAACCTGGAGCAGTGAAGTTACAGCTGGACTGGAAGCCAATTTGTTTGAACTCTTTTTATTTGTATCTTGCAATATTCATAGTATCGCATGCCTATCTGTGGTGCTGCAGAGGATTAAAAACTTTATTTACCTACTCTGGAGGGTTCTGCCTCCAGGTAACCTTTGCCTTTTCCATTTACTCCTTATCTCTCATCTTCTACAACAAAAAAGGATGGGACCTCTATGGGCAAAGAGCTTAATACAGCCATAGGAGGAGGAGATGAAGAATCTTGAGGATGGTATCAAGTTGCAGAAGTATCCAACCGTGGGATGGATATGGCTTCTGGAATAAATCTGCTGGTCTGTACAGCGGTTTTTCTCCTCTGGTGGCCCCTCAGGCTAATGGCAGAGAGCAAGTTTTGGAAGTAGGCAAGTTGTTCTGGTCACTTAAACCTTTCTTGGTCCAACTTTTTTTTTTCTCCTGTGGGCGCTGTGTGTGCTTTCTTTTCCTGCCCACAGCAGGCATATACTTCCCTTGTGAACCCAGTGCGACTGTCCCACACAGCAGGGCATGTCCCCTTCTGTAACTGCTGATTACGGGATTGGAGAGGTTCCATCTCTATCGTGGCCAGAAAAGGGCCTCTTGTGCAATAGTGGTATCTGCAGGCTGTATGTGCGAATCCAGTCTGTCTATGAAAAAAGGACCATATAAGTTTTTTTTTAATTGATTCTATGGGAAACTGTGTAGGCTGCTTTGGTAGAATGATAAATTTACTACCCGTAATGCATGTGCATAAGGATGGCAAATTAAAATCACATAGGTAATCTTAATTCTGGGACTGCATAATTTTTGAGTGCCTAAATCTGCCAAGACAATGTTCTATTGAAGTAATGTTTTGGTATTATATATAGATACCAATACATTTACTTTTATAAGCATTTATGGAACAGTCAGAAGAGAATCATGAAATGCTGAGGGAGCTGAAGGATCAGTGCCAGTAGTAGCTATTCTGATTGAGAATACAGGTGAAGTCGTTGCATATGTTACCTATATTATAAATTAGTCCAGTAGTACATACACACTTGGATACATGTGCACAGTTTTGAAAAAGTGTGATTGGATGCAATATTGATGTATTATTTTTTTTCTCCAAGAGTATTCTGAATAATTTTATTTCCTTGGATAGTTTCCGTGACAACTTCTCACCCTTGTAAATCTGTGTTAGCTCTGCTGTGTTTTTGCCTAATGTATGCGTGCATCAGAAATACTGTTCTGAGATGCTTCTGCTAACCTGTCAAAATTTTGATTGCCGTTTGTAATTAGGTGAGGTTAACAGAGTGCTGTTTACACACTGTTTTCTTACCTAAAAAAAACCCCTCAAGTGTGCAAACTGAAAAATTGTGAGGGTCTCCTTTGGAGTAGGGAAATGTAAAAGCAAGGAAAACAAGGGGGAAAAGTACTTGCAATGCCTCGTCTGCATAGGGGTTAGCATTTATTTTTTTGATGCAAGGTTTGAGGTGTTGGCACTGCATTGATGATTTATTTTTTCTCTAGCCAGCGATGCCCAGAGGGCCAGTCGTCATGTGGCAAGGTGCGAAAGGGCATGTAACAGAACTGGGATGGATCAAGCCTCCCAGGATGTTATAATAGTACCATTTGATTAGCAGTTATGTGTCCGTTCATGGTTCATTAATTTTGATGGTACCTAGCCTGCTAGTTTTCTTCTGTCAGCTTCCCCAGAAAAAGAAATAGTTCATTCAGGGTGTTGTATTATGAGCTGGCTGTATATTCAAAGTTTATTGAAACAGTTCTGTGCCACTCTCCCTCCCCTCCCCAAATAACTGCCTGATCTTTAGGGTATTTGTAAAGTATGAATTTACCATTGCAATTTTGTTTGTCTCTGTTCAAAAAGATTTTCTAGAAATAGTGTATGGAGGTGTTTTGTTTGTTTTTTTTCCTGCTGCCATATTTGCAGGGAAAAAAGATGAAGTTTGCATGAGGTAAATGCTGTTCTCAGTAGGACTCATGAATAGGAATCATTAAAAAAACTAAACTGGTGTTCATTTCAGTTTAATTACCAGCCACAGGCTTTAGACAGGAAAAAGGGCTGTTTAAGTCATCTTTGCTTTTGGCAACGGCAGACTTTCTGCTTATTGTACATTTTCTATGGCTTTGTCCAGTTTAATTACAAACCTCTAATTAGCAATGCAAGGTAAGTAAATTTTTCTAACAATATATGTTTCTCAATGGGTTCTTAAATACATTTGGAAAGTCAATCTGCATAGAAAAAAAATGTACCTCCAGAAGTTATTATTTGCAGTGCCTCATAAATAACGTTCACATATGGACCTGGACTCAGGAGAGGAATATTTGTGTGCTGGGCTTAGGGAAGTAGTTAAGCTGGAGACCACCGCAGGACAGAGTATGAGGGAAATAGTGTTTTACGTGTGCAATTGGTATTTTTTTTGTTTTCCCCTCTTGCACATATGTGTGTTGAGGTGAAGTTGGACAACAGCAAAAGCAGATCCTTTTGAATCCGTATAAAGCTATAAGGTTTTGCTGTGGCTGAACAGTCAGCCCCACTGAAGAGCGAAGAGCAGAGCGCTGTCGACTTTGAATCGCTCCCTGCTGAACTGGATCCATGCTGCATGACGATAATTAAAGCAGTAAATATGCTTGAAAGAGAAGTTGCTAGATACAATGATGCAATTCTGCTGGATGTCCCAAGGTCTGTATCTGAAGGGTGCCTGCCTGGGATAGTGTCTGTTTCCTTGCTGGGAGCCAGGTGGCACCCACCAGAGGTTCTGATCTGGGGACCTCAACTATGGCACCCCAGTTTGTGCTGTGGCAGCCAAGGTGACTTACTGGTCTTGGTGGTTGTTCGTTTCTGGAGTCTGCCTGACTCTGGAAGCTGGAGAACTGGGGAATAAAGAAAGGTCAATGGCAAAACTGGTATCAGGATGCATTGCAACCATATCTTTTCTCTCGAATGTAAAATAAAATACATATGAAATAAAGTCTTGACCTCTATCTGAGAATAGCTTTTTGATTTCATTTAGCTAGGAGTCTTGTTTGTCAGAAACCCATGAAAATACATTATCCACACTTCTATAATAAGTATGTAACAGTTCAGTGCTGCTAAAAAAAGTAAGGGTCTTGTGGTGTGGTGTTTTTTTTTTTTTTCCCAAATAGTCTCTCCCCTAGCTTTACTGACTTATTTTTCCTTCCTCTTTTCTTTTTTGACTGCACAAATGTCTGTCTGCCATGTGTCCTGTCATTGTATTCCCCCCTGCCCTGTTCTCCCCGCTAGCTATTTAAAAAAACATTGCAAAACTAGATGTTGAAGGTAGGTTGAGGATTTTTTCAGTTATGGATTCTAATAATAATAAGGTAATACTGACCATGACCCAGGGACCTTGTTAAAAGTAACCAGAGGACAAAAAAGATGCTTAAGTTAAGTATAGGCTTAATGTTGGTAGCTAATTATGCTTCTCCTTACAATATGCACTTCAATTTTACATGATGTTTAGCGTTTACACTAGCTGTGTGAACGTTGCATTATGTTACTGAACTAACCACTCTGAAGTATGTCCAGTCTTCCTAATGCTGCATTTTCCCCAAAAAACTTTTATTCTAGCTATTTTTATTGACTTGACATTATTTTCTCATCTTGTTTAATGAATGCAATAGGGAAAAAAAGAGTCTTGATGATAAAAAAGGTCTCCTCGCAGAGGAAGGTCAAAATGTTCCCTCAACACCATAACTTTCTAACTTTGCATTAAAGGAGCTAATTTGCGTGAGGGATTGCTGAGCTTGTGGCAAACCTAGTAGGGGCCATGAAAATATCTGTACTTAGGCTACAGCCTAAGGCTCTCTCCTAGGGAAGTTCTTGCAAATTTTGCATGCTCAAGACTTTTTTTTTTTTTGTCTTCCATCCTTCATCCAGCTGATGGGTATGGGTATGATCTTTTAAGGTAACTTGAGATATCTCCGTGTTGACTCTTTCCTCTTTTCTCAGAAAGGCCACCCCAAGCAATTGAGCTGAAACATCTTTGCTCCCCTATGTCTCTGTTAAAATGACTGAATTTCTTATTGCAAGTGTTAAAATGGCTCTCCAAGCAAGTTCCTGAATACGCTGAGTGGACAGAAATAGTAATAAAAGAAGAATTGGCTCAACCCCTGGGCTGAATGAACACAGATCTGTACAAGTATTACAAGTATTAACACCTTTCGGGGGAAGCAGCGCAGTCCCTGGGGTGCAGTCCCTCAGTTTCCTGTGCTTTCACTTGTTTGGTTTCTGCCGCCATTTTGCAATGCTGTGTTTCCCAACAGAAAGGGGAGTGCAAGCTCCTTCTAAGAAAGATGACTGTTTTAACTTTTCTTGGCCTGCATAGGAGTTGCTCAAACAAAAAAGGAGTGGGGGAAAAATTTTGCATCAGTTGCATCTTTTTTCAGTGTTGTCATAATTGGTGTAAATATGAGGGAAGACTCTCTTTCATGGAGAGGTTCTAGGTTGGGCAGGTTTAAAGGAATGAGCTTTCTAGAACATCAGTGTTTCTCTGGGTAAATCTATATTTTTGTTTGCAGTCATAATTTTAGTGATTAAAATGTAATTAGTGAGTAAATAGGTAAGAGTGAAACAAATCTCGGTGGCATGAGAGGTTTCTGAGGGTGTTAATCCCATTTGGGAGGGTATTTGGTTTTTTTTTTTTTGGAGGGAGAGCAATAGTAATTATCATTAAATAGGCATCAGGGTCTGCTTTTCATCTGATGTTACAGTTATTGGTGGTATGGTTGCACACTGCAAAAACATGAGGGTAAACTTGCAAGTAGGGCAAGGCACTATTAGAACTGAAAATTGAGACCTCTGACATTAATTAGAAAATCGTTAACTACCATTTATGATAATATGCCTTCGTGTCTCTCCTTCCTCCTCCTGTCCCTCTCCCCTCAGAAAAAAAAATAATTCCAATTTTATCACTTCATGAAGGAAAGTGCAATTATGTTATGCTTCCATGCAATCTCACAATGACTTGGGGATTGAAACCCCCATTTCATTTTGCCCTTAAGAAGTCCAACGTGTTCTTGTGGCTGAGGGGGGTGAGAAAGCAAAAAGATGGGGACCGGTAGAAGGAAATGTTTGAGGAGAGGTTTTGAATAAAGAAGCAAATACTGTGAGTCTCTGTCAATATAATTAGATTGTTTTCTCAGTAAGCATGATTTAAACACAGTTAATTTAATTTGAGAAAGGCTGAAAGGGGTGAATATGGCCTCAGAATATACAACTGGTGGTCTTGAATTCAGTGAGAATACACTGTGCAGAAGGTTCATGAAAATTGGAGTGTTTGCAAGACTTGTGAATTTTTTTATTGGGAAATACAAGAGGGGAGATTTATTACCAGGAACTACAGATCAAAGTAATTTCAGATTCATCCACAGCTGGCATGCATGCTACCTATTATTTCTGATAATAAGTTCTTTCATTTCATGGACAATGTGACTATTTAGTAACAAAGAAAGCTTTCAAGACACTTTATTAACAGCAATGAAGGTAGAATTGAGTAAAAAATCACCTCATTTGTTGGTTTTCATTTGGTTGGCAAAGAGACAAACAAACCACTAGTCCTGCTTAGAATGACAACAAGCTTTCCTCATTCTCCGAATTGTTGATAATTAAGAAAATAAATGTTCTGAGGTCGATCGTGATTTTGTGTGTGTTGCTGTGATTTGGGTTTTAAAATATTTTGACTTCTAAAGAGGTTTTCAGATAAAGGTATTTTTTCAAATGGGAAGAAGTTGCACATCTCACTTGGTCCAGGAACTACCTGCTTCGAATTGTGGTGTGTGGTGGGTTTTTTTTTGTTTGTTCTTTATTTTACTTTTTTTGGTGAGATTTGAAAATATTCTTCATCTATAGAATCTACACTGGGTACAGGTTATTCTCGCCCCGACATGACCAGTTGCCACCACCAAAACCAGATTTAGGTACCACATAGCTTGCTTGAGACAGTTGGATGGCACTTATGGCACTCCAGAAAGGGTTTCAATCCCCTCCAAGAGGCCTGTGGTAGAGCTCATAGGGAACACGGAGGTGATGACATGGTCTTCACGTGGCTGAAGAGAACATAAAGATGATGGCTTTCTACTCTTGTCTCATGGATGTCTTTGTGCTGCCCCAGTCTAAGCTGGTTTTGACACCTTGCTCTTGTGTCTGATATAACCGGAGCTCTCCTCTGATGCCGTGTGGGTCATTGACTTTGGGCTGTGAGAATGACTGATGAATCATTCTGCTCAGAGATGCTCCCCCTCTGCTGTGCAAACACAGTGACCAGAGGTCCAGTGTAAGCAGTGTGACAGCAGATGATATCTAACTATAAGAAAATCCAATTGAGTTGGCTAAACTGGCTTTGTGCTCATCTCAAGCACCATGCTTCAGTCATGTGAAGCTGCTCAGATGCTACAGGAAAGGTCAGATGAGCACCTGATCTGGTCTGTGTACGTCAGGCATATGCTGTCAATAAACCTTGGTAGACTTTACTCCCTCTTCACGCTGCCTTGCCCCTGAACTCACGCTGGTATTTGCAGCACAGCATTATAGTTTTTTGACCTGGAGAGAAAGCCTGAGCTGGACTGCAGTGTTGTCCCCAGCTGTGGCAGGCATGCATGCTCACAAGGCCAGGAGAGAGGCTGTGGAGGTATCTGGGAGACTGGCTGTTTGGCAGAAAGGAGTTGGCGGAAGACCAATTCAGTCAGAGGAGTCCAGCCCTTAGTATCATTATGTAAAACTAACTCAATCGTAGAATCATAAAATGGTTTGGTTGGAAGAGACATTAAAGATCACACAGTTCCAACCCCTCTGCCACAGGCAAGGACACCTTCCACCAGGTTGCTCAAAGCCCCATCCAACCTGCCCTTGAACACTCCCAGGGATGGGGCAGCCACAGCTTCTCTGGGCAACCTCTGCCACTGCCTCAACACCCTCACGGTGAAGAATTTCTTCCTAATATCTCATCTAAATCTTCCCTCTGCCAGTTTAAAGGCCTTGTCCCTTATCCTATCGCTCCACGTCCTTGTAAAAAAATCACAGAATCGATTTGGTTGGAAGAGACCTCTGGCATCATCGAGTCCAGCCTTTGAAATTCCTGTGGATATAATGTTAAAGACAATTTATGTATGGCTTCTGAGATAGATAATACAATTTCATTAGAAATCCTTTCACTCTTATTTTCAGATTTCCTGGTTATTGCTTTTATTATTCCAAAGGATATGTTGCTAAATGTATCTCTGATTTTTTTTTTTTTTCCCCTAACATCGTCATCCAAATTCAACCATATAGTATGGTTTTTAGTCTATGATAAAATATTATCTAGGTAGAAAATACTAAGAGTCAAGGAAAGAATCTGAGTGTCAGTTTGCAGTCTTAGATGAGCCTGAGATTCTCAGAGCAATACTGGGAAAAAAGTACCTTTGTCCTTCACATTGATGGGCAAAGAACTGAGTCTTTAAATATGATGTGCACGATGATCTACGTCAAAGAAAATGGGCACAGAAAACCGATAATCGTTTTTAATCTCCTCAGATTACTACTACAGCACCTAACATTTCCAAGACAGAAACAGGATAAAAAAGTCATTCTTCATCTTTAACTTTTAAAACTCACGTGAAAGAGGAAAAGCTCCCGTATAGCTAAAGGACTGTTTTCTCCACTTCATTTCTATTCAGGATTACATCACATAGAATCATAGAATCAAGTCCCTCCCCAACTCAATGTTTGTTTTAGTGTGGGCTTGCTGTAAAGATGACTATTAATGCTCCAAGACCATAGTGACCATTTCTATTGGAAAGCTGCTCTTTTCATACATAACTGCACAGCACAGATATTGGGAGTCTTCTGTGTAACCAGATGATCTGATGGGCATCGTAATCTTCCTTAAGGTACTTCAGAGTTGTTGCTTACGTGGCAAAATGTGTTGCTGTACGGCAGAACTTAAGTTGCTGCAGTTCATCTTTATATTCATAATTCAGATTGCACGGTGTGTCACTTGAGTAAATGTAAGCTTGAAAGCAAGGCCATGCCAGGTGCTCAGAAGATGCATCAAGGCAGTAGTGCCGTAGCCCTGGAGGCATGCAGAGGGGTTGCATTCATCTCATCCCAGTTTGGTAAAGAAGAAACTCTCTGATTTGTGTTTGAGGAAGATTAGGGTTTGGTAATGCCTATTCACATCTATCAAGGCTGGGGACGCCAGATACTTTAGGTGGGTTAGGAAATTCCACCTTTGACGCGGAATCATCTCATTGCTGGATGTTGTAACAGTCATCTTTGGTGGCTGGCAGTTTGTAGTATTTCATTTAGATGGCAAAGGTAGCCATAAATTGTCATTTCTATTAACATGTGATTTGTACAGGCATAAGTGTTTGTAATGATTCAAAGCTCTAATCATCATGATAATGGAGCCTAATTGCTAAGCTCCTTAAAAACTTTAAGACAAAATCTATGCTAATACCATCTGAAAGCTGGTAGCAGTTTATTATTTCTATTTTGATCAAACTCCTATTTTGCAGGGGGGGAAAGAGGGTGTTCTAATTATGTACTTGAGAAATGACTTTGGGACTGTAGATGCAGGCAGACAATAGGGATGTTATCTTTTCTTTTTTTTTCCCCTCCTTCAGTAGGTAAAGAGCAGTGAATTCTCACGTACAATCTAGTAGGTGAGCATGCTGTTATTAAACATAGATAATCGAGCTCTTGGAAGAGTTTAATTAAATTCAGTTTGTCCTTTTTCCTTAAGGCTACTAAAATAAAAAGGGGAAAAAAACCAACCTGCAAATGGTCTAAATTTTAATGATCTGTCTTCAGTGCGGATCTCGGTTCTCAGGATGCTCTGGAGATGTGTATCCTACCTATCTGCTGCTACGCAAGAAGTGTTTGTTAACTAGAGAAGGTCAACAATTGCATTTCCTTGCAGTGCAAAAGCTCAAATGTGCGGGTGACATTTCACACCAGCACATCATCAGTCTCCAGGTATTTGCTGGGAAAATGGGAGCACTCTGTGACATAAAGACCCTTTTTTAGCATACTTTCATTTTGATAGAAAGATTGCTTTCTGCACATGCATTAGAACAGAAAAATCAGCCAGCAATGCTTTGTCCAACCTGCGAGGGTAATATTTTTTTTTTTTTTTTTTTTACCTATGAGGCAGTAAATCTGGTTGACCTGAAGAACCACTGCTTTTAACACCTCTTTTGTGTTAGCTAGGCAGTACTCGAAAATTGCTTCTGGTGTTCTTGCAAGTATCACTTAACACTTTTTTCTGACTAGCACCGGGATCTTCACTGTACTTGTTCTGGATGATGCTATGAGCTGGTGGTTGTCGTTTAGTAAAGCACTTACACCCTGAATAGTACATGCATTTCTAGATAATTCATGCCCATCATAAATCCCTCTCCCCCTTTTTTTTTTTCCACTCTTTTTCTTTTTTTCCTTTTGGCATTACTACCAGGGGTCTTCTCAGAGGGCTTGTGCTACCTCTGGAAAAAGAGATCCTTCCCCACGTTTGTCAGCTCTACACTACAGTCCAATCTCTACCATTTGCTCTCCTTCAGGTAGCTCTTCAGAATGTGTTCAGCTTCCCCTCCGTTTTATTTCCAACTTCCTGTTTGCTGTGACCTGAAGTGTGTAAGCAAGTAAATATTTCCCTACCTCATAAAAATGATCTCTTAATCGGTATTTAAATCTCTACTAAACAGTTCGCTTCAACTCTGATGCTGGGAAAGCTGTCCTGATAAACACGGTTGCTTGGTTTCTGCAAGGTTTCATCTATACTATTAAGAATTTAGCTCAAGTTTTTTACAGGTATTGCCAGTAACAGTGATCCAAATTACTTTGTTGTGTTTTATGGAAATACATTCAAAAAAAATAGAGGCAGTCTTCTGCAGCAGGCTGTAGCCAATATGCTGGCCTTAATAAGCAAAGTTATGTTTGTCTGGGGGACTTTTTCACAAAACATAATTGAGAATGACAGCTTGGTTATGAGAAGCTTGATGTATACATCAGTTTAAAAGCTTGTCACCTACTTGATGCATTAATTCAAGTCTTTTGTGCAAGCCAAAGTTCCTATTCTAGGCAAAGCATATGGTCTGTCACTTAGCACATGACATGTTTTTAGATCACTCTGTCTGCAAGCGTACCATCCCTGAATGTGAATGTATGGACTTGCCCTGTAAGAGCTAGTACCAATTTATTACCCGTTCCAATAATTCTACTGTATTGTTGCGACTATTTATAGCTTAAATATGAGGAAAGATGTTCAGGGTTTAGCCCACAGCTCTCCTTTACTATCCTTTGAATTTTCCCTGTGAGAAATGACTTCCATTCATCCACCAGCTGAAATAATATTCATAGGAGCATAAACATATACACTCGTATTTCTCTGTAATAGTCACGTTGACAAGTCTTGTAACTTCATAGACAATTCACTTTGCTTACTGGGTACTGAACTTGATTTTATAAAGATTGCTTAATTCATCAGGGTTAACTAGACTTTAGCTAGATAAAGATGAACTGAAATAAAAAAACCCCACTGAAATC
>NW_009608972.1:16537-85508 GCF_000690535.1 Cariama cristata
GCCATTCATTTACACTTTTGATCAGCAACTGTGAGCAACACCGGAGAAGTAGAATTTGTGATCAGGGTCGTATGTGTAGGAGTGATTTACTCTTCAGGATATCAGAATAAGGTCCAAAGTTCACTCAGAAATTATGCAAAAATTTAGTAACTGCTGGATACTTGTACTCTGAAACTTCATGCCGTTGCCAAAGCATATACACACTAGATTAAATGCCTTTGTATTAAATTAGATAGACTTAATGGAAAATATTAAAATCTGCATTCTAAACTCAACATCAAATAGCGTGCAACTCCACAAATGGACCAGACTATTTACAAATGTACTGAACTTGCAACGAAGTTGCCTCTCGCTGTAGAAGTGTAACAATTGGAAAGAGGGCATCTGGAAGTAAAATACTGAGTGCAAAATACTGTGTCTTTGAAGGTTTGTTTGCATTCTGGATTGTTGCTTAGTGCTGTTAACCTTATTCCATTTCCTTTCTGTCTGCAGCTATTGATATGAATGTGCTGTCTTTGTTTACCTACACCGATTAGCAAATGTCAGCAACAGAATATGAATATCTGCATTCATACATGTCCTGGAGCATTTGCTATTCATGTTTTGCTATTAGTTATTCACTTCATTTTATTTATTTTTTTTTTTTCAGTGGTTGTCACCATGGAGTTAGGGAGCAGGAAAAGTACTTTATGACTTGGGTAAAAAAAAAATTGCACACCAGCCTGCTGAATGCTAAATCTTGGGATGAGAAGTTGTGAAAAACACATAGGATATGTTTTATCCAGCCCTGGGAACAAATGTGTTCCCAGACTCCTTGAAAGGGGCAAGCTGTGGGTAGCCTTGATGGAGCTTTTCCACAGAAATGTTCCTCATTTCAATTTTTCTGGTTACTTTTGTGCCTCAAAGAAAACAGTCAAGTGTGAAGGAAGGAAGGATTCAGCATGATGACTGGTATTCATTTAAATGGCCAATAAATATCTCTCTGGCATCTGAATTTAGGTATCGGTACTGTTAACTTTTCCATGCTCTTCCCCTCTGCTTCTGTCCTTCAAAGCATGTAAAGAAGGAAAGGAAGCATCTTTCCAAATCTGTGCAGGCATAAAAACTCACCTGGGCATGGAACGTATGAAAATTGAGAAGTGTAGGACCTTAACAACATGATGGAAGGTAAAGAGTGTGTAGTCGCTTTGGTATCTCTGACAGAGGCCTTAGAAACGTTGTGCAGAGCTGTAATTAAAAATGGACATGTAGGAAAGCATAGAATCATCCCTGAAAAGACGTGCCAAGGCCTGGACTGGGTCATGAAGTAACAGTATTTAGTGCTCTTGCACGCATATTTACAGAGGGAAGGTTTGCACGTGGCTTTCTCGGGTCTTGGAATACAGAGTTTTGTGTGCCGAGGGAGGCGAGCAGGGTGGGTAACTGGCTGCAACGTAGATGGCTCCGGTTTTGTGAGGAACGTGTCTAATGTCTTCTGTTTCCTGGTAACAAAATTAGCAGCCTTGATTTCTACGTTATTTACAGTGAGCAGTTCAACATATGTTCCGATTAATGTTCATTTTGCTCGAGGTTTTTTCTTGTCTCTAGTTTAAACAACGTGCCAAATAAACCTCAGGTTAGGAGGTGTTTGTTTTGCAGACTGTTGCACTGGGGAGAAATTCTGGAAACTGCGGGAGATGAACACGTTTCTGACTTCAGAAAGAAGAGGCAAATGCAGGAATGAGGTAGTGGACGTCCTCTTCTAGCTATTAAAGTAAAAAGCACTCTGGCTTGCTATGACTCTAGCTGCCTTTTTAAGTCACTGAGTTTATTGTTGTCATTAGCAGGGACAGACTTAGCTTGGCACAGTGCACTGCAGAAAACAGTTTTCTTGTCTCGCTGTTCCTACACTCACATGGGACAGCTAGAAGGTGACCTGTACTGTGAACAACTCTTCTCAGCTGAAGCCTAAAAAACCAAATTTCCAGTATTTAAAAACACATTTTAATCACTGATTCCTGTTGGTGTTCATTTCATTATCACCTGAGCTAGACATACTTATGAGGGCTACATTTACTAATTTATCGCGGGAAACAAATTCTTGCTCAGGGAGTAACTAAATGTAGGAGATGCTAATTGTGTGCTAACTTACAGTGACAGTTAACATATATAAGGGTGCAGTGCAGAGTACTGGGGATGGCATTTGGTGATTTGAACCCATTTCTCAGGTTGTGTATCTTTATTGTTTTAGAGGATTTACTGCATATGAATTTCATTCTGTAGTAGTTGGAGACTCTGCTGTTGGGTTTGAATGGTGGATGGGAGTTATCACAAGCTCCCCAGCTACCTCTCTCGGGAGCCAAATGGGTACTTGAGTAGTGCGATGCTTCTGAAATAAGGCTTGCCTTGGGAGTGTCTATGTGCTATAATAAGATAAATGTAATTAGGAGTAACTTGTTCACTGAACAAAAGCAGTAGGAGTTTTAGGATGGAAACTTGAAAGAGGCAACCTTGTAGAAATAGAACCCAAGCATTTAGCTTTGTTTTGCCCCAGTTAATTATATTCACAGTAAACGCTGTCTAGTATTGCTCATGAATGTGTTCCTATGGAGCAGGGAGAGGGGGAAGCTTTTAAAATCTTTGGTGACTAATATATCTAGACTTATTATTATCAGCTTAGAATAAGTAATAAAGAATACTGTAGGAGAAACTGATCTGCCTCTACAGTGATGCAGTTCCGCTGATTACAATAGGGTTTTGTGAGAAAGATATCAATGTAAAATTAAAGCCCTTATATTTATAAAGTGCTCTTTGATCAAGTGCCTCTGCATTGAGTGAGTCTTACGATGTCTAAAATATAATGAAAATTTCCTATTGAAAACATTATATAGGGCTGTTACAATAATTTGCTTAAGGCTGCAGATCAGAGGAATCAAGAAACAATATTCAGTTCACTTTTTTTGAAGTGTTCTGACTGCAATTGTCTCTAACATGCTTGACCGATACTGCTAGAGTAGGGTAAAAATAAGTGTAAGGAGAAAACCATTGTGAGAATCAGTGAACCGCTTTCATTATTGTATCTTGATACAATAGAACTAATATAATGTAATGATTACTTTCAGGATACTGTATTGGATTAACACTGGAGTAAAGAGAAATAGAAGTTCAACACTCTGGCAAAGACTGAGTAAACAGTAAACTGTTGCTCCTCACATCTTCTGAAAGAAAAAAGAAAACAAAAATGCCCTCCCTCCCTCAAATTGTGGCAATCACATCTTTGTGTATATAGATATGTGTACATACTCTTGATCGTACATCAGTACAGCTGCCGAAGAACTACAGTTTTCATCCTGCAGAATGGATTTGACAATATTTCAAGACTTGCTTTTAACCTAGATTGGATAAAATTCTTTCCACAGAATAGAAAACATATTGCTTCAAGCTAGCTTGATACAATTCCTTATCACCTTCAGTTTAAGTAGTAGGACCACTTGATAATTTTAATGCATCAGATGCCACATCACCGTTCACCTTTATGGACTGAGATCTTCAGGCTGGTATTCTCTCCCATGGTTTGCTGTTGCTCCCATCATACGACTTGGTGGTTCAGTCAGAGAGATAAGTTTGGTGCCAGGCAGGGAATATATCCTTGCCACTGGGGACAGTCCACAAAGCAGAATGAGATAAGGGTTACTTCAGCATTTCTAGCAGAGGTAGGTTGATCTTGAGTAACTGGGAGATAAAATGGCAGGTGAAATTCAATGTAGATGATACACCTTGGGGACAAGAATATCTTGAATAAAATGATGGGCTTTAAACAGACTGTTACTACTCAAGAACAAGATAGTGGTGTTGTCCTAAATGACAGCATTGACTTTACTATCTTGTTTCAGTCAAAAGTGAATTGAGGTTTGGAATTACTAGAAAAGGAATTACAAACCAGAGATCACTATTAGACCACTGTATAAATCCATGGTTCAGCTGCATCTCGAATACTGCCTGGTACTCTTGCATCTCAAATTATAGAATCATAAAAGGGTCAAAAAGAGCATAAAAAAATGATCGGAAGGATGAAAAAAGGCTTCCATAGGAAGAATAATAAGGTGAGAAGGGTGTGTAGAGACAGGTGTGATGCAATGAAAGCTTCAGGGAGTTATGAGGGGATCGAAGAGGGTAAATAGCAAATAACTGTTTGGCTGTCCCCATACAAGAAATGATGGGTGTCATTTAATGGATGATTAGTTCTTCATGCAGCATGTAATTGGGTTGTGGAACTCCTTGCCACAGGATTTTTGGGTGCTAAAAAGCTTAAATAGAAAACAAAACCCCAGAAGCGAACAAACCAAAAATCCTACTGGATAGGTCAAGTTTAAAAAAAAAAAAAAAAAAAAAATCCATTGAGGGGATATTAAATAAGCTCTCACTGCTGGATATAAGCAGATATAACAGAAGATAAGTTACTTTGGGATAAGTTACTACGTGTTTGCCCTATCCTCATACAGTTCCCTTTGCATTCAGTATCAGTCATGCTGAGCTAAGGGTATATTTTGCTCTTGTTGAGTATAACCATGCTTATTGCAGTCCTCTGAAACAAAATGGTTGTGTGGTTGGACAAATTAAAACATTTCAGTAGTGTACTGTTATGAAAAAATCCATGTTTTTAAAAGGATAAATAAACTTGGAACACTTTGTATATAGCTTCACTTACACTTTTTTGATTTCAACCAAATTAACATCTGTGCTCTGTGATCCTGGGATATATCGATAATAAGGGCAAAAGTGGAAGTGACTGAGATTCCTCTGACCTGTTGGCTCACCGAGAAGTTAAAGGCAGATGCTATGAAACTGCAGGAGTGCGAAGGTCAGCAGCAGCATTTTCCCATATATCGGTGCATAAGTCTTTATGCTTTGTCTTGTTCTGAACACAAGGCTTATGGGGGCTTGTACAAGGACTTCTGTCAACAAAGCCAATCTAGGGAGTGATTTCTGTTAGAGTTACTAGACCTGGAGCTGCTGAGTGGCTGGACTATCTGCTTGTTGGCTGAAGACTCACCCTTATCACAGAGGACCCAGTTTCTTTGGCAAATTTTAGTGGTGGTTTTGTTTTATTTAGTGTACAACTTTCTGGAAATTGTGTGATGGTGAAGGTATGTGATATAATACTGAAACTCTGTGATTTATAATGTCGTAGTTATTGTTTTTAATGCAAAGAAAGTTACATTTTTGCTAGACAATACACAGTTGATAACAAAATCATAAGCAGTATTACAAACATCCATACGCATTGCAGAGATGTTCAGATTGGTTTTGGTAGGTTTTTGTTAATGATTGAAACACATCAACATGATGTCAGTTTGCAATTTGCACAATGCTGTTTCTCTTCAGTTTAACAAGAGCTAAATCCTTCCATGAGCTATTTGAGCACACTGAGTTGTAAACACAACAATTTTTTATCTTTTGGCAGTCATGGTAGAAACCAGTTGCACTTTTGTACCTTTTGCATCTTGGACAGCATGTGGTGTATATACTGTCAAACGCTCTGATCGTGGTGCTACCTTGCCGACCTCTTGATTATGTCCCCTTATTTGCTCAAGTTTGTTTATCACATTGTCAACATCAAAGAAGTGGCAAATACATACAGATATCCTGCTGTGCATGTTACCCAGGTAATTCATAATTATCGCTAAGAAAGATAGTATTTATAAAATATTTTCCGGAAAGAAAAAGAAGCATGCTTTTAAAGGTCTTTCGATGAAGGTGTGGTAAAGTTCTGATCATGATTAAATGTGAGGATAAATAAGGATACAGCAGGTGGCCAAGTAAAAATAAGTTTATGGGTGTATTCCATAATGCAAATAAAGGGTGATTCTTTGGTTGTAGAAGTTGATTTGATTTTATTTTTACAGGGAAGTGCAGAAACTAGTCTTGTAGCCATCAGGTCTGTCTCGATCAGTCTTCCAGGAACATTCAGGAAATCTTTAACATGATTCTGGAAAAGATGACAGTTCTGCTTCTATGACATTGGTAGGTGATTTATATATACAGCAGATCTGGCAATGACATATAAATTTACAGCATGAAATATTTACATCTGAGCTTTATCCAAGGTTTAACGATAGCATTGAAGCCTCACTTTTTAATGATGACAACCTGGACATGTATAAAAAGCTACAGATAGAAAGTATTTCTAATCTGATGCCCCATCAAACACCACTGCATGAAAAAAGTGAGGAGGGTGAGGGAAGAGAGAGAGAGACCTCAGCCGTTCTTGTCGCACCTTTCATTTCTCTTTGTCCCAGTAGCTAGTGCTGTAAATTGTGGTATAAACCCAAGAAGCAGGTAATTTCTCTTGTCATACTAAAACTCCGGATAGAAAGGTCTGTTCATGAAAGCCAGTCTATGCTCTTATACACAGACCATCTAATTTAAATCAAATGCTAGCAAGAAGTCAGGCTTCCTTTGTATTGTTTCTGACAGAACATATATATGCATCGTGTTTGAAGGATCATAGACTAATTAATTGTTACATCTCTTTCATGGTTTATTTTTGAATAATATCAGCTTGGTTGGGAATGTAATTGCTAATCTCTGTATAAATCCACCTGTGGAGATATCAAAAAGCAACTGAGAAGTAAGCATGGAATATGCTTGTTTTCATTAAAACAGTGATTTTATTACCACTAGTAATGCTCACCTGTTACTTCTGACACTGATGTGCAGTGTTGGCTCAGGATGAGGTATGTTGACGTAATGAAAATGTTTTGACTGCTCCCAAAGATGCAGCTTCCGAAGTTGAAAGTGGGTAAATGAAAAATTAAGCATGGTATTGATTTTTTCACTGATAATATGGTTCAAAAGCACTGTGAAACTGAAACAAAGAGTTCGTGCAGAATTCAGCCTGGAATTAAATGACTAATTTTAACCCAAACTCTGTGCCAAGTTCTAAAGAAGGAAGAGTGGTTCTTTGCTATATCAAAGCTGTTAGAAAATAGATGGGAGGAGGACAGACTTTTAAGCTATGTGGAAGTGGAATGGAAAAAATAGAAGTGGACACAATAGTGATGCTGCTCTTAGTGTTGTTTCAGGGTGACTTTTTAAAAAATCCTTCTTTTGGAACTGTATCACGTTGTGGGCCAGTATTCAGTTTGCAGCCCACATTCTTTTTTTGGGTGGGACAGCTGACTAAGTTGTTATTCCTCACTTTGTTATTCAATTTTCTCCCCATCCTCTTGTGTGGCATGACTGGATTTTTTTAATTAATTTTTTTTCCCATTGATTTCACACTGTTTCTTTATCAAAATCACTTAGAATTGTGAACTAGTGGTTGAGTGCTTGCAAAGATCTTGGTGACCCACACAGAGTCTCTTTATTTTTGCTATCCAGGTTACTAATGGAAGTTTTGAACAGGAGCAAGCCTAGAACACATTCCTAAGTTGAAATAACCCCTTGATTTGACATTAAAATTGTTGATACTCAGGCTTGCACTGGTGGCTTTACAGACAACTCTAATGTCATCACGTGGCTGTGCTCTGTGAGGTCCTGGGGAGGGACAGCACCCATTGCTTCTAAAGAGTTTGCAACAGGCAATGTAAATCAGTAATTTTATATATGTAAAGTTTAGATGGTGCTCATACTTCTTCTATAAAATAGTTATTGATCCATAACTGAAGAAAGGTTGAAAAAAAATCATTGGCTATATTGGTTTTACCTAGTTTGGTTATGTAATTGGATTTTGGCTGTCTTTAAAAAAAATGCATTGAGGTCAAGAAATAATGCAGCTATTTCTTTTTCCATTTTCTGTAGCCCTGTTAGAGAATGAATTTGAGCTGGATTGATACAGATTGTTCTTGACAAATCCATCTCTTTATATAATGTTGCATGATATTTTAGATGCCTAACATACCCCTTCCTTAATCATTTCCTTGAGTATCTTTGTAGCTTCAGTCATCTGATCTCTAATTCTCAAAGTTCTTTCTAAAATTGCATATTACATTTGCTCTTTATAGGCATAATGACTTTAACTGGCAAGTAAATATAGCTGGATCTATTTTATTTTTATACATGTTTATAAGGAAGTAACATAAATGTGAAAAAGTAAACCAAAGAAGGAAAAAATTTAAAATAAAAATAATTTAAAAAAAAAGTTTGCCTCTAAGTTACCTGATTCTTGATGTAGTATAACCAGGCTCAAAACAGCTCTGACATAATTCAAATGTTAACTAGTTGCTGCTGCTTTTTTTGCTTCCCTTTCCTTGAAAAGGAAAAGGGGAAAGTAACATAAACTACTTTTTTTCTTCTCTCCTCCATTTTCTTATTTTGAATCTGTATGTTGAAAGAAAAAAACAACAACAAAAAAACCCTAAATATTATACTGTCCTAAGGAAGTCTGTAGTGTTTCACATTAAGTTCTGACCAGTAGACTACAGAGAATATAGACCTCAAAATTCCCAACTTGGGGGACGTCTATATTTCCAAAACTTGTAGATGCTCTATTGTATTTCTATACCGTATTTCCACTTGCTGTAGATGCTGTCCTCCCAACTCTGGAGTAACGTCCAGCAAAAATTTTTGATCTGTAAAATAAAAAATGAGTATAAAGACCTTGCTCCCATATTTACACCTTGATGGCAATAAACCGGTGTTCAGCTTGCACCAGCAGAGGATAAGCACCAAGCCAGAGATAAAATCACAAGTGTTGTTGCGATCTAACCAAAGGTTGAGAAAGCTAAAAGCATTTCAAAATATTGTAACAAATAGTTGAAATATTTTTTATGAACATAATGGTTTTCATTTTGATTTTGTAAGAGGCACGGTCTAGAATAAAATGTTACTTTGGAAATTCTAGAAAAGATTAGTTGTTAATGGAAGCGGTAAATACTTTTCTCTGCCATCTTCACAGCTATTGTTTGAGGTCTGACATGGGTTTCTGAATAGTCACAAGCCTGGATATGTTGCAGTCATATTTGATGGTTTTGTTTTTAATACCATATGGATATTTTTTTACTGTGCCTAGTTGGATAGGTTTTATAGAGAAAGAACTTTTTTCCCTTTTTTAAGAATGGTGGTATACAGGTACCTCCCACTCAGCAGCATTTTCAGTTCTCTCGTGGCAGCCTGCAGCTACTTTTTATTCACAGCATGCTTCTGGTGTTATTATTTCTCAGTTTCTGTCTTCTGCTAACGTCAGAGATCCTCCCGAGACGTGTCATCCCTATCGCTGCAAGTCGATAGTCATTTGCTTTCTTCAAGGTCCATAGCTCTGCCCCATACAGCACCAGGGAGAGGCTCACTGTTGAAGCAGCTAACCAGGAGTATAATACCCCAGTCAGTCACTGGTGGGCTTGTGTTCCCACAGTACCTAAGTCCTAAAGACAATAAATGGTGATTTACCCAACTGATTATCCCCTGCTTTAAAACCCAATCAGCTGGTTACAGTGAGCTCCTTTCAGTTATGCACTATGAATCTAATAAAATTGTACTGGAAAAACAGCATCATGCTATGAGAGCTTTTCTCTCCATGTGTGTCCCTTTATAGCTCCCTCAAATTAGGTAAGGAGAGCGGTTTAAATAAGAGCAGGTAAATTGTGGCAACCTTTTCCTTTATTTTTTTAATCCATGAAGGTAAATAATGCAGAATAAAATGCTAGGTGCATCTTCCTCCTACACTTTTATTCTGTTTATTCAGTGTGATTTACGTTAGTTTGCTGTTGGTCATTTCCAGCTGTGCTTGCAAGAAGATTTTTATGTTGTTTATACAGTTGCTTTTGAGTTTGGTCCTTCCCTGGAACCTGTTCACAGGAGGATTTGCACTTCAGAGATAACTTGGAAGAAAATCATCTTTATGGAAAAGGAAATGCACTTAATCAAGGTTTAGATGCTCCCCCCCCCAGGGAGCAATGTTCAGTAGGAATAAGTATAAGAATTGTTTCAGGAGCTAATGAATGGAAGACCACGAGGGCTCAGCTGCGTGAATTAATTAGCCCTGTTGGCAGCAGAAATCATTGATAGGAATTTTCTGAGTTGTTGAGGGATATCGTTCATGGGCTGCTTGCTGAAATTTGTATTCATTTTGACTGTAAAAACTCTAGGCTCCCAGGCTCTCGGTGGATTCTCTCACCTTGGTGAATTTGATAGGAGTGCTGATAAAAAAAAAAAACATCAGTGGCTTTCAGATGCCCCAAGATAAACCTGCTGGTCATTCATAGATTCAGTGCAGCTGCTTCTCAGGGACTGTAGCCAAAAGGGCTATTTTTTTTGCCAAATAAATAGTGCTGGAAAGTCTAAGTTTGAAGACAAGATTTTTTTTTTTATGTGGAAACTGTACTGGGGGTGCTGACAGAAGGGGCAGATCTCTCGAGTTTTCCGTACCTTTCACTAGCCCGTTGTATATTCAAAGTGCTTGTGTAGCTGATTTTAGACCATACTACCTAAGATGAGTGTGTTCAGAAAACTGTTGCATATAGTTTTTATTTCTTGTTTCCATCCCTTTGTTATTGTACGCCTTCATTTATTTGAAGGTAGTAGTTTGGGGTTTTTTGTGTACTGTTGCATTTAAATTGGCAGAAGGGTGTTAAAGACAGGACCTTTTTCATAATGATCAGGAGCTGTAGAGGTTTGTCATTACTGGGGATTTTGTTGCACAGTCTCAGAACAACCCTTCAGAAGATGAGTTTCCTTTTGAATGCCAAATGCTATCACAAAGTGGATGACTTCCCCCTAGACTACACCCCAGAAAAAGGGGTGGTGGGGTGGCAGTTAGTCTACAGTGGGAGACTTTCAGCTTGGCTGAAAAATTGGTCCTGGAACTGAGATGTAAAAGTTGTCCCCTGACCCCAGTGATTTTTACGTTCATGTGTGTACGTTATTTATAATGCATACATTGTATGTATATGTGTATAATTCAAAACAAAACGCAAGGCCGATGGTATTTGAAGGTTACTTGCCAAAAGGCATGCATAAATATACTTGGTGTATACCTTTTATATGAAAACTAGCTATTTGTTTTCATCATCAGTTCCTAAGGGCAAACTAGAGTAGTATGCATGGGTTTGGTTGTTTTTAATTGTTTTGTGTTTTACAGAAAGGTGATGTAGTCTTCTGGGCTAAGTCAATATTAGGAAACATTCTCTTTTTCTTTCCTCTTCTATTTCCCTCTCCCTCTTCCACAAGGGAACACTGAGGAAAACTAATATTTTCCTTTAGTCTTTAAGGTATGGAGATTATTAGCATTTTATGCCACTAAGGTCACATCAAGGCTTCATTGGAAATGTAGAGGAAATTAGCTTTACATTTTATAGCAGGAAATCCAACATTCAATATAGAAGTGCAATTCATAAAACTGTCTCATTTGCTGAGTGCCCTCATCCTCATTTTCCAAATTCTCCTCTGTTGATACTTGAGGCATGTACTGAGGTTTACTTAAGCTCATTGTACCTCACGGAAAGACCTTGTGTGTCTCAAGTATTAATATTATCCTGTGATGAGGTTATAATTCTCCTCTGAAAAGAGTATTTGAGCCCCTAGTGTGGGATTGAATACTGGTTCCTTAAGTAATAGTGAAGGAGTATTTTGAAATCAGTGCTGGAGTATGGATTGGTTTGGGCCACCCAAGTGAATTTTAAGCTTTCTGTTCCAGCCAGTAAAAATCCTGTTTGACCTTGTGCTAGAATTGGATAGATTTATTATTCTGAGCTCTGCATCCACCTGTAAGTTGTTCTTGCAAGTGAAGAGAAGGTTTAAATACTTAAGACTATTCCCTGTGGTTTCTGCTTAAGCAGAAAAAGCATAGTTGGTGGTTGACCTGCAGGGCTGCAAGACCCTGTTCTTGCCAATATAAGGGAGTCTGGGAGGGGGTCTGAAGGCTGCTTGAAACACTTAAAACTCTTGATTTCTACTGGGTGTTTTCATCATTAGCTTTAGAGAAGTCTTTCTTCTTTCAGATTCTGCTTTCATAGGTTAAACCTGCAGGACCTACATGCCAATCCAAGTTGGGAAGATGGTTGTAATTCTGTAATTGTCTGCCTGGCAAGAAGAATAAGGTCATTACCCATGACTGGCAGTGCTAAAAGAGCAACTGGAATTTATACCGATTGTGAATTTTTGTTGATTGTTGAATGGCTGACTGGTGAGATATTTCATCCTAGGGTTCTTCCTAGGTGTTTTCCTGAGCTGTGGCATTGCATGTGTACTGGGTTTACGAGCCAGATAATACCATGTTAGTGTCTTCTGAAATGGGTAGGTATTTTAGGACTTTTGATTATTTTCATAGTGTCGTAAACCAATAATCTTTCTGATATAAAACACTATTTTCAGTAAACTGCTGAAAGAATTGGTACTCTTCAAATTGATGTCTACTAGCAACAGTGACCTGAACAGACTGGATTGCAGAGTTTTGGGACACTTCTTCAACCTGGCTTGTCGGCAGGTTCTGGAAGGAAATGAAACAATAAAATCTTACTAAACGTAAGCATCAAGGAGAAGGACTTATAACCTTGAATTTTGGTTTTACCTGATTGCAAGGGAGGTTGTTCCAGAGTAATCAGTGCCAGTCATGTTAGAGGTGGGAGTCATGATATCAACAGGCAGCTTTAAACAACCTTGCTGCACACCTCAAGACCGATGTGTGTCAAATGCCTAACCTGCTGAAAACCTTCTGCACCTCTGACTCTGTGATTGCTGAGGTAGATGCTATTTTTCCAGAGACTAGTCAGTGGTGCAAATATAACCTTTGAATTTTTCTTTATTTCCCTCTGTCCTTTTACTTTTAAGTTAGATGGAACTCCTAGTCCTTTTCATAATTATTTTTAAGGTATGAACGCGAGTACTATGCCTGCAGGTGTTTAAGGTAGTGTAGACTTAATACAAGAGTGTAAGAAATAGAAATTCCCTGGAATTAAGTATTCTGAAAGATATGCCTTATTTATTTGGAAGTCTGGTTAAAAGGTACTCGGTGTAATTTCTGATTTAAAAAAAAAAAGGTTACACTTCAGCTTACTATAAACAATCATGATAGAAGTAGAATGGGGAGAAGACGAGAAAGACATGGATGAACAAAGAGTGGAAGTCTAAGCAGGGAGTGTTACAGGTGAGGTTCTGCTTTCCAATAAAGGAATATTTTGATTTTTGATATTTATTCTTGGTCAAAATAGATTGGACTGATAAAACTCCCTAGTCACTAATCACAACTGAAATGGCAAAAGGATGTCAATTTTTCAAATCTTTCTTCAGTAGTTAAGAGCACAGCTGTATTGGTTTGCTAGTTTATTTTCACTTTCTATTAGTATGGGAGGTGGAAATGGGACCTCATTTTTGACGGTACCACTGAGGAGAACCGGGGTCGTTCGCCCACCTTGGGCCAGTCGTCACCGGCTGCTCAACTTCAGAAATCAGATCGATTTCCAGGATGGATGGGTGTTACTGGGAGCAGGTGGAACAGGATAATGTTTCTGAGGGTGCTCAGACTTTGTTAGTGCATCATGACCTCTGCTGCCATTCCTCACAATGAGGAGCAGCCCCGAGATGCTTGCTATTGTCGGAAGTACCGTCTGCATAATCTACTTAGGGCTTGTGTGATTAAGGAACATATGTCCAATAAACATGGTTATAAACAAACAAGTCGTCAGTATCCTTCCTCCCGAGCCTGCCTCAGAAGAGGTTGTGATGTGTCAGGTTGTATATAATGAGTTGACTTGAGTGCAGAATGACAGAAGAGCAGATGGGCCCAGATTCAGCACGCTCTTGCTTAAATACACACATCTGCAACCTGAAAAACCCAGGCAACAGTTTAAGGACCTGCATCATCTATAAAGCCAGTAGAGACTATAGGCATCCATAACTATGTTTAGTCAGAAGTAAACTAATGTATTTAAAAGAAAGGGAGGAACCATTTTAGAAGGGAAAACCTGAAAAGGATCTCATCTTTGTTGTAGGCTCTTTCTGTACTCTGAAAACTCATTCTCCTGGAGAGAACAAGGCTGTGCTGTGAAGTGCAGTTGCCAGTGGTAGGGCTGCCCTTTGAAGGCAGTTGTACGTATTCTGGTAGACCCAAGGAAGAGGGAGAGAGGGAGCAGCTCATTGGGAAGAGGATCACACAGCATACCCCCGTATATCACTACGCTGTGCCTCAGCCTGGGACAGTCACCAGAACTGCAGATACAGAGATCACTGGTGTGCTTTGGTTGCTCCCAGGACTCTGGCATTTCCCGGGTAGCACTTTTGCTACCACAGGCGGCAGTTTGTAAGGCTGAGCTTCTTCCTCCTGAAGGCAGAAAGTTCAAGTCTCAGTCTCTAGTTGGATACCTACAAATTATATTTTAAATCTTGCTTTCTGTAAACCAAAAGTTACTTTTTAAAATTGGAATAATTTTTTTCTAAATAAGTTTTTAGAAGCAGACAGAAGTATTTATTGGGTAGTATGTGCACAGAACAGTCAGTGCAGTGTTAAGGGCATATTCCAAACCCCACTGAAATAAATTATAAAACTCCTGTTGACTTCAGTAGGCCTTGGACCGGGTATTAATGGAAGATCACATTAGGTGGAGCAGCTGCTTAGACATTAACTATTATGTCTAAGCAGGTGTTCTACCCCTCCTTCTAGCTGGTATTTGAGTTCTGGAGAGCTTGCCTTATGTTGACAAAAGCTTTATTCTTTAAGAGGCTGGTTCATTCTAAAGTTTGGATGTTGCACTTGTCAAGTATAGATAACAATGATTATTGCTGTTGAGATGTATTATTATACTGTCCTACATAGAACTACATAATCAGCCCCTTTCTAAATTGGCATGTTTACTGGCAGTAACAATAACGGGTTGGCAGAGTGCAGGGATGCTGTTGAGCAGAGTAGTGGTACACTGGCTTGAAAATCTGACTCTAAGAAATATCGGTGGGGGAGAAGAAGAGTACCCTGAATTGTAATGTTTAACTTTTAGACCAAAGGGAGCAAAAGATTATTGCAACATGCCTGCTGTCATATATGATAGCGGATCTTTTTGTGATTTCTTTTGTGCTTCCTACAGTACTGCAAAGAATATATACATTGGACCAGATTTACTTTTCAGTTGGTCTTTCCTTGATAAGGGTGAGCTGGAGTTTGCATCGTATGCCCTTGAGCTTTCTTGAGCAAGAGGGGACAGTATAACATGCTTCGGCATACGCTAGCAGCACTTCGTTGACTGTGTGTGCAGGTGACCTCCTAGAAGAGCTGTGCGGCTCAGCACATGGTGTAAGATCTGCTCCTTTGCCTACTGGCATGAAAAGAGCTGGTGAAAATCTGTGTGGTTTTTGGTTTTCTTCTTTTTTCTTCTTTCTGTGACTTGCATTCTCTGGGACTCAGCAGAGGGTGTGCTGCTGAAAGCATAGTGCTTCACCTTGTAGTCTCCAAGGCTAAACCAATAGTTTAGTAGAGTCTTCAAATGTATTGCCAAATGTAAGTAAATACCAGGTGGTACCTCCTCTAGACTCTATCCAATTGTACAAAATACAGTACTTAGGAGCCCTGTAATGGACAGCTGCCAGAAAGTGGACATTGATACCTGTCTGATGAGCTCTCTGCTGAAAATGGAGCTGTTTTCACTTTGCTGCTCCCTCCCCTCTGCTCCCTTACAACGCGGGCAGAATGCTGTGCTCTCACAGACATAAGCACTTAAAGGGGATTACTTTAAGATTACATGTGATGACTCCTTCCTGCTACTTACAAAATAGAATTGGGGGGAAAAAAAACCCAAAACAAACCCGTTGCTTAAAATGCTACCTTCCCCTCACGTGCTCGGTGCTGAGGGCCTGCGACCTAATGGTTTGCCTTGGCAGGGCTTCCCTTCCCTGCCGCTTCTCCCCCTGCAGCTGCTCATTTTGGCGCCCGCACGGCTGCACGTGTTGTTAAGAACCCCAGCTGCTTGGCATCCATTGTAAGCTCCGGCTATTGATTTAGATCCTCCAATTTTTATGTGTTGAAAGAGAAAATGGTTGTTTGAAAAGGCATTTGTGTGGGACCTGGAGTCAGCCAGGGCCTTGGGGCAGAACAACCTCAACTTTTCTGCATGGCAGATGTGCCAAAGTGCTCAAAGTGGCTTCCAGTCTCTGGTCCTTGTTTTATTACAACAAACGTAAACTAAAGCTAGAACAAGATAAATACTTTGAGAGACTATGAAGGTCAGGCAGATTTAAATAGAAAGGTCTGAAAACAAATCTTGCAACGTCTCCAGTGGGTCCTTGAAAAGCTGGACCTTTCTTCTGACTTTGCTTTTGACTACAGCTGCAGAGAAAAGCTGGTGTCAGTGGCTTTGTGGGTTAAAATAATTCCCCATGGCTGCCCTCTGAAGCTGTAGGCACCTCTCCTTATCACCATCGCTTTTGGGCCTCCTCAGCACATACCCTGCTCCTGTCAGAGATGTACAAATCCGTATTTACACCGCAAGCTCTGTGCTTGGCAGTGTCCCTTTCCTACCTGGTATGTGTTGCAGCCCGCAAGCTTGCTGTGCTTGGACGTGCTCAGCCGCTGGCGGGGAACAGCCATCGCGGAAAGGCTTTGAGCAATTTCTGGGTGCAGCTTTTGCTGTGCAGCCTCACCCTTTCTAACAGAGCTGGGTGGGTATAGCATTTACACAGCAAGCCGGGGAAGCACAATAAATAGTGCTGCTGCTCATCACATCACTTTACACGTGCTTTTTAGCACTTGAGTATTTATTTAAAAACCTGGAGGGATTTTTTTTTTTGGTTAACATTAATGTCAGCTCTTGTGCATCCTGCCTCTCTGCTGCCTTGTCAAGCGGTTAAACGCTGTAGACTTCACAGAGCTTTTCACAGGTTGTTGTATTTTGTTGATATCCTGGTACTAAGTGAGGAAGGTATGGAATATAAAATCGAGAGGGCTTGGGATCGCTTTCAAGGATTCCTCGTTCTCAGGAACTGTTTTAGACATGCTCTGCAAAAAGGCAGTGTTCAGTCAAGATGATTCCAGTGATGTTTTCTGGGAGCTCTCCCAGGGTTTATTGTGGTTGCTTTATTTAATTTGCTTGTACCATTATGACCCTGCAAGCCTGAAAGTCCCACGATGGTTTGCCCGCTGTCTTTAGAGGTGTGGAGTAGGACATGAATGACTGACATGGAGGAACACTAACGTGCTGTCTCAACAGCTGCAACGCCGTATTGTCTATGATAATCTAACTTCAGAATCTTTTTCCATGTAGGTAACTGGGAAGTCAAAGCAGTAATACAGTTATCTCTCTGTGGTTTTCCCCCAACCTATGCTCTTGTCCCCAAGAGTTAGAAAAGTATGTCTGAGAAAGCATATCTGAGCAATCAGAGAATCAAGTAAGTATGCTCTAAATCATGGCGCTTGAGGTTTTTAAGTTAAAACCCAGGAATTTGGGGTTCTAGGCTTTGCTACAGATTTTCCATGTAATCTCAAGTGAGGTTACTTAACAAAACTGGCTTTTGCAAATGGAAAATGCTGTGCTCGCAGAGATGGCTGGGAGTAGTTTTTGCCCATTCGAATCTGACTGTGCCATTGTAAAGACTGACAGAGGTGCGGCATTTTCAATATATTGGAAAATTTCAGTTGCATGTAGTAAATATTGATGCTACAAAGAAATGGAAATACGTGCTGTTATGATACCAGAAATGGTATTTTGAAATGAATATTGTCAAATCAACTTTACTGTGAATCTTATTATAGTAGGTTAAATTATAAGTGTGGTAATAAACTGCAAAGTACATTAGATTAGTTTTAAGTCTGCAAGCAGAATGAAAGAACTGCCAATTTATATAAAAATAAGTGTTCAAGATGTACCTGTTTTTAATTAAGGGAACTCATTCCTGCAAATTATTTGTACTGTTTACAGGCAGAATTGGAGGTCTCTGTCTAAAAGTAGAGTTAGCGATACACCTGCATGTACTGAGTTTAGTCCTAGTGTGCCTATTTGCCTGCCACAGAAATGCAGACAGACCGGTATGTTTACTCCAAGGGTAGGGTGAGATTTCACCCCTGGATTAAGGTAGAGAGTGAGGAAAGGAACTGACATCTCTGACTGCCCATTTCTCCATGCTGAACGTAACCATTTTGTCCGTCAGGAGAGTTGCTGACTTGTCATGGGATGCGTGTTGTGCATTAGCAGCCATATAATTTGGATGGCCTATGCGTGCCCTTGATGCAGTTTCTGTTGCGTTCACAATGGAATCCTCTTGTGCCTAATAGTTGGGAGTTTATGGTGCGCAAGTTTAGCAGCTGAGGTTATGCGTGCAATGTAAGATTCAGAGTGCGCCTTTGTACAAAGGGTGTGTTGTATGCATTGCTGAATTAGCAGCTGACTCTCATGCTGTGGAAATTATGGTGCGGGCACATTTTGGAGAATTTATGGCATGACAAAGGAAGCTTGTCTCATGTTTGGAATTTTGGCGCTTCAGTGTTAGTACTGAAGGGCCAGCTTTTTGCATTTGGGATGGAACACGTGTTTTCTAATTTATCGTGCTCTTAAGTTCTACATACGGTCTGTCATATATTCTGTGCCAGTGCATTCAGTTGGCAGTCTCTGTTTTGAGCTGTAGCACAATATTAGTGAAATGCAGTCAAAGCCTCCTTAGGGAGGCTGGTTGTATATCACTGCATGTACAAACGGCACTATTGGTAACTGTAAAAAGGAATCCAAGAAAGCTAAAAGAGGTTGTATTTTAGAAGACGCTGTCTCCTGTGTAGTTAGAGCACTATATTCAATTCCCTGCTTGTTTACCCCATATATTCCTTCTTACCTGGAGCAAGGAAGACTCACAAATAGTTCCCTTCACCCCTTGCTTTCCTAATGAAAAAAATTCATTAGGAAAATCTGGTTCTTTGGGAAGGGAAATTCTGCTGTTTATAAAGCTTTATCCTAGCAATGTGAAATAACATCATACAAGAATAAAAGATGCATCCAGCTCTTAATGGGAAAACATTTACTGCTCAGAGATTTCCAGTATGGTCTCTTAAGATATACATTCTCACTGAATGTAGCTTTCATGGGATTTATTTTATTTTTGTGTAGCCCATTGTTTCACTATAACCCTGTAGCTGAGGTGTTACAATGACTGACATTAGCTGCTTGACCCGCAAGTGGCTTCTGGAAAAGCTTGTAAATCTGAACTGCTGTGTTTCTGGAACTTGAAGTCAAAATGGCTTCGAATCCTGTCGCAGAGAAGCCCCTTTGCAATATGGAGAAAACTATTGAAACAAGGGTTTGGCTATCATTCATTTGCAGATTTTTCACTAGACCCAAGAAACAGTGTGGAGTATGGGTGCTTCAAAAAGAATTAGTATGTATTCAGTTAATGACTTGTCACTCTGGCTTTATTGTGGAAAAAGAAATTAAAAAAAAGCCCTTTCACATACAACTTCTCAGCTCTAGTCAGTCAAGAGGAATAAGGAAGCACAGTAGAGCTAATGTTATTACAAGATATGTAGTTGCTTAGTTTTTAATTAGGTATGTTGAATGTACAAGTATAATTACAGCTTCTTTTTTTTGTTTAAACCAGCAATTACTGGGAAAAAAAGTTACTGACACGCAGGACCTTTATTTATAAACATAAATTTCCAGTGATGCCAATGCAAATACAAAGCCACAGACCCTCAGAATCCAGATTTACCTGGCTCTTGCTGTTATCTTAATTATGAATCTTCAGCTGGCATGAGTTGAAGATCCATACAGTAATCGTCCTGGAAAAAGTGATGAGAAGGCTAATGGGTATTTTGTCACTTTTGCTTATGTTTTATTTGGGGCAGAAATTCTTATAATCAAATGGAACTCGAGAGCTTAGTGTATAACCTGATAGTTATTTGGGTGAGATGAAGACTTCAATTAATAGAAAGTCTTGTGTTGGTATTGTAGGCAGAAACTAACAACTTCTGGAGATGTTTTGAGGGATGGGTCTGTGCTGGAAATTCCTGCGAGACAGGTGTAGGGAGGATGTGAGAAACACCAACTGAATGGTACAATGAAGCTACTGAAAGATAAGCTGATCAAGATGCACACACTACTGGTGCAACAGGGTTTTTTTCCAAATGACAATAAAAATGTCAGAAAACTGCAGGCTGTGTAGAAAAATATACAGATGTGTGCCTATGATGCTGGCTAATAGCCAGACACTTGAAATAGTGTGCTAGATACAGGAATTTCCATGGCTGCTCTCTTCCCCCCACCCTCTTGACCCCTTCCATCCCCCTTTCAATAAATTGCTGAAGAGACTATCTTTTACCTGTTGTGTGTCTGAGAGACAGGTGCTTTCTGCTGTGGAGGGGGGAGGGAAAAAAAAAGGAAATAGTTCCCTGCCTGTGGTAAGCTGATACTCTGCAGTTTAAGTCTAAGTTGTCTTAATGGGTTTTATACCGCTAGATAGCAGGCATTCTGCTCTATGACAAGTCTACTTTTGAAACTCGCCGAACAGACCTAATGGAAATGGATGTAAAGTGTAGTGATTGTTAAACTGTGACGCTGAGAGACAGCACCCTTGAGGTAAAATCCTCCAAATGAACTGCAACTGCAGAATAGTTGCGGAATGAGGAAATTTGTCATATAACCACTAGGATCCTATGTTGCTCCTGACTGGCAGAAGACAAGATAAGAACAGACTGTAGTTTCCTAGAGTGGGAAGCAGAATTTCCCAGTTTAGGAGTGAATCTAAAGTCCTTTTTGTATGTATGTTTTATCTTTGTAAATACCTGATTCTATTGATGTGCAAAGAAACCTATTAAAAGATTAAATTAAATACCCGCAGCCCTTGTAGCAAACAGTGACAAAGCCTTTGTAACAACTTCTAATTTTTTTTTCCTTAAGAGAAGATGACAGTCTTCCCTTCGTTTGTCTGTTGTTTGAGAACTTCAGCAAGGATATCATAGATTCTTCCTGACCTTGTTGCAATGTTGTCCTTCACTTTACGATGCATTATTTAAGGTGTGATAGGGTGTGAATTTGAGTGGTCTTAAAGCCCCAAACAGGGACATTTTTGAGTATCTAAGTTTATACTAAGCTTAGTTGAGTGCCAAGTTGGGGCTTTAGCACTTGAGCTGCGCTGCTCTAAAAGTTTGGCTTCATAGGCAGATGAGGACTGTGTGCTTTGCTCGGCAGCTCCTTTTAGAGTGGAGCAGGAACTTCACCAGCCTCAAAATTAACGACTCATAAATTGGCATATTACATGTGTCATCTTGTAGCATGCTCTAAATGTGGAAATCTGTGAAAACGGTTCTGTATTTCAGTAGGTTTACTAGTGAACTCTGGTATGAAGACCTTTTCCTTAAAAACCTTCCCTTTAGACACCAGATGCTCCAAAATCTGTAAAACTGAAGTTGGATTTAGGTGTCTATGTTCTGTGTGGAAGTATAATTCATGATGTTACCGGGAAGATGAAGAAGGAGGATATCTGGGATTTTTTATGTATCTTTTGAGAGCTTTGCAGTCATAGTAGTGTTCAAAGAGGACTTGGGTGACACTGGACGTTCAGGGCTGCTGTCTCTGAGATGCCACCATGATAAATAATTAAATTAAGACATTTTGGCAAGTTAAGAGTCCTTTGTAATGCAGTCCCTTTAGAAAACGATAGATCAGACTCCTAACTAATGTTCTCCAGTATTGTTCCACGGCTTGAATATAAATATATGCATCTCTCTCCCTCTCTCTCATACCTTCTGAGAGTTTGCTGTGTATTTCTAGGAGGTTCTTCACTGAGGTGCATCATGGTGACCTGAGAGCATTTCTGTAGAGCAGGTTGTTGGCTAAAAGGATCTTTGTGCCCTTTGGATTGTGGTTATAGAATAGTCCTCTTTCTTTTACATTTTGGTGTGTATTTTTTTTTTTCCTATTTGAGAAGAGGTCAGAGATCTAAGACATTGGGTTCTTTATCTCAAATTGAAACTATCCTAGATGAAATCTCAACACTTATTTTTATATGCTCTACATACTTTAATATGTTTCTGACTATGAAATAAAATGCATCATCTCAACAAAATAGCTCCCTTTTTTACTGCTGTTTCACTCTGCAAAGCATCTTCTGCAATATGTTTAAGTTCCCAGTAGCAATTCAGCTCAGTTAATATACTACAAGTGTAAAACTTGTATTAAATCTCCAAAATGACTATTCACCCAAAAATAATCTCACTAAAGAAACTCTGCTAAAATCTGTTAACATATCCTAATAAAAGGATGTAACAGCTTTAGAAAGTTTTAAAGAAGTGCTATGGAACTGTAAAGCATTTAGCAGAATTTATTTTATTGCACTTCTTAGGTGAGTAAGGTATGAGGACACTTGCTTTCAAGCTGTGCAGCTGTGAGAGGCATAGTTTGAGGAGAGTCTTTCTTCTGAGTTTGGTGGTACGCCAGCTGAACTCAGACTTTTTCTAGACCTCTTTCCCAGTGTAACTGTCCCCTCCAGGGCTGCCCTTGCTATCCTGTCACATCCCTGGCAGTACATGCCTCTACCTCTCGCTCTCCCATGCTACCAGGTAGGCAGAAGTTAAGTAGAGGTTTGCTATTGTTGTGGTGTTCCCCAAGCAAGTGTGGTTTAGGGCACTGCCTAGAGTAGCTGGGCTGCAGTGCCATAGCTTTGGGGGTTGCTGCTTCCATGGAAATGGCACATCGTTTGTGCTCTTGCTCTGAGGAAGCTGCTTCATGAGACGTGATTAAAAGAATATACTTACTTAAAAGCATAGATTTGCACTACTAAAGCTATACAAAAAGAAAATGATAAAAAGCATTAAGATTATATTTAATAAGGATTCCTCTTAGCTTGTAAGGCTGTTGTGTCCTGGCGAAATATTAGAACTACATCCTTCCTGCTTCTGTTCTGAAACATGCCTAACGAGGTACATCGCAAAGTCTCACTAGATGCTCTGCTGCTCTTTAGCCCCAGATAAAAAGGCTTCACTACTCTTCATCTGACTCCCATTTCTGTGCCTGGGCACTGGAATATGGCTTGTTATTGCTAGGAATTAAGTTGTTCTCTTCTCTTCTCCTTCTCAAGGTCTTTTGAAACATGTATGCCTTAATTAGTACATTTCCAGCTTCAGCTTTGCAACTGTTTGGGATTTTTTGCCTATTAATTTTAGGCCTTTTCAGATATGGCAATAAAATTTTCACAGATTTTGTTATAGCCTTTGTTAATTACACATAGTTCTTAAACAAATTTCAGCAGTGCCTGTTTTCTGCAATATATATGTTTAAATTGCATCTTGGATTTTCAGTTAATGATGAGGCAGGGAAAAACCTGCACCCCCTCCTCCATTTTGGGGAACTCTCAGGGGATTCATCAGGTGGGGTGGTGTCTTGTATGTTGGGGTGCATGTTTCATGAAAGGGAAAACGTATGGCAACACATCATAGCAAGAAGGTTGGCTCCCTACATCAAGCTGAAGACATAGAACAATAAAGAAGGGATGGGTAATAATTAGTAGACCAAAAATTGTGCCTGTCTAATATTTTCATGGCTATGCATGTAAAATGAAGTGGGAATTAACCTAGTCCTAAGACTGCTGGGGTGTGGAGGAACAGCAACAGTGAAGCTTCCAGGGTTTCCGATTCTCCCGATGCACTGAACCCTTTTAGTGGAAAGCCAGACTGGTTGAGCCAGACTTTTCTTGCAATACGTACAAATGATGGTAGTTACCCATACCTTGGTGAAAGAATCCAGATGAAGGGGCAAGATTATGGGTGTAAGATCATCTTTTTAAGTTTAGAAAGTCTGATTGCTTGAGAGTAGCATGATGTTACAACATCAGTGATAATAAGCAGCCCACTGACACTTGCAGAAACTTTCACTGGCTCCTATTTGAATATGGAAGAGTTTTTCAAAATTTTCAGTAGCATTATTTAACAGGTCATCATGAGTGAAGAAATAGTACTTTTAAATAGTATTTTTATCATCACCTTGGCTTCACTGAAATCTTGGGTAAATAGAAAACGCATGATCTTTTCTTCAGTTGACTTTTCTGCAATCCATTTATTTAGCTGTGGCTGCTATATATGTTTTTTTTTATAGCTGCCTGTTGTGAAATTCTGGATGTGCAGCATCTGTAAGACTTCCTGTTGCAATAATTAGCATGAAACGATGCAGAAAACTGTTGACCAGACTTAAAATAATTTTATAAACAACTTAAGATAACTGATTTACCAACATCTCTTTCCTTACAGAGAAAACTTCAGTTTGAATTAGCATCGCTTAATCCAAGTTACAGATGTAAAGACAGAGGAAATGTGTGCATATTCATGTTTTATTTAAAAATCACATGCATTTTGTATGTTTTCTGCATATAAAACTAGATGATGGAGAAAAGAAAGAAGATGCTTTTTCATTTCAACATTGGGCAGACTAAATCATAATCATATAGAAGTTTTTCAAAAGACTGATGTCTCTTAGTTACAGTTAGCATCTGTGCTATTCTAAAAACCTTCCAGGCACAGAGAGGACACTCGCTACTCCTAAACTAGAAATTTTATAATCCCAGATGACAAGGACAGGCAAGGATTAAGAAATTGGCTTGGCGGAATGATCTCTTTGCTTGTCTCCCAAACTCACTTGAGAGAACACAGAAGAATATACACTTAGAGGTCTACTTTCATTTTGTTACTGAAAGAATCAAAAATTTTCTGGACAGTGTTGCAAAGTGGTTATTCACTGTTCTGTCTCAGGAATGAAACTTCAGTGATGGAGCCTAGTGAGAAAAGGGAACGAAGCTTGTTGCACATGGGTGGTTTCTTTTTTTTTTTTTTAATCTTCTGCTTCCAAGGACACTGGTTCATTCAACCCTCCATCTGTGAACCGCTTGGCATGGGTTATTTCCATTAACGTAGACTTGAGAGGAGGGGAAAAGACAGATTTGATCCTCCTACACACTGTGACATGTTTTGCCCTGAGGCAATATTCACGCCCGGCCCCAGGCGTTATGTGAAAGAACGAAAGGCAAGATGGTGCCGTGTTTGCAGCAGTGGAGGCGGTGATGTTTGAGTTGGTGGTGTCGTTATCAACACGTACCTCTAAGTATCTCCTGATCCTAAAATGTGGTGTTCACCTGCAAAGTTATCATTGGTGGGCAAGTCTGTAAGTGCATCTACAGCTTGCTGATCAGTAGGAGGGACATGTCAGCACAGACGGACCGCGTTCCCCAACGACAGAGATGAAGGAAGTGGGTGTGATGATCACATGGCCATCTGCTTAATGGTACCAGTGACTTTGCAACTGTTGCAGTAAAATAAGCAATTGTTATGGTTTTAAACAACAGATAGGATGATTTTGTTTTCATTTTTCTTCCATACAAATTATTTTGTGACTCTTTGAATTACCCGTTTAAAATATTTTTCAGTAACCTGTAAAAAACAGAAGTTCTGTTGGAGGGGGGGGGGGGAATAGCTGCAACTACAAGCACTCCTGACTAAATGCAGACGTCCTGAAATGAACAAGGAAGTAAAAAACCCACAACAACCCCAAACACTATTGGAGAAATGGGGAGTACTGTAAATAATCTCAGATAAATACAGCTATAATAAAATAAGCTTATCCTGACTCAATCCACTAATCCATATTTACTTGTGTAATGGAGTTCAGAAACTCAAGTTTAATTTGTAGATTGTGGCCCGAATGCATATGAAAAAGCTGCTTAATTTGCTCATAAAAAGGTTCCAATATTTCATACATTTTCATCAGAAGTGATAAATAATATTTCCCTCTCTGTTTTCTTTTGGTGTAAAGCAAACAAAATTATTTTCAGATTCATTCCTATTTAAAGTTTTTTGCAGAAGTACAGATCTTCAGACTGAATTACAATTTCTATTTAAACCATGGGATAAAGAATCAAATTTGTATACAAGTTGAATGGATTTCATAGATATTACTACTTAGGCTAAATGTCATTGTAGGATCACTATGAAATGAGCTGAAAAATTGCCAGTTTCCCAGGACAGAGTATTTTCTGGAGCCCTGCTGAGGTGTAACACACTACACACACTTACTGGCTCATGTTGGACTGCTGTTCACAACACGGTAGAGCGTAGTTTCTTTTCTGAGTAACTGGCTACAGATTACCTCAAGAAGAGGAATGAAGCAAGCTTCAGAGAAAATTCACACCACTACTTTCAGCTGCTGGTATTCAGTCAGATAATTACTGATGTTTGTCATTGAACTTGGGAGAATGTATGATCCCTTTGACTCCAGTTTTTGTATTTTTATTTCACATTTAGATTGAAATGTCAGATATCTGCAAATGGTATTGTACTAATAATTAATTAAATCATATGGCTGCATAGCCTTTTCAGTAAAAACAGTTGTTTATTCCAGCTGTGTTCTCCAGAGCAGTCTTTCAAAATTAGTATTGGAATTCTTTTTTTTTTAATTCCAGATTGTCATATATTTAATTGTCTTTCATTAGTACTTGTTTCTGTTCTTTTATTTTCCCTTTCTCTTAGTTTCAATTATTTTTCATGTCACTACCTTCTGCCTTCAAAATTGTTTAATGCAAGCTAAATTATCCAAATCATATAAAGATTTAGAACTTCAAATGAAGCCCTGTAATTTATCTATTGCGAATTTTTGCCTTATTACTTAAAATGTGTGAGCAGAATCACAGATGTACGAAATCACACATTTTGGCTCTAGTTTCATTAATATATAGTTACTGGAAATAAGAGTATCAGTGTATATATAGCATACAGGTTGGAATGATGTATATGTTAGCATACTTGGGGATTGATCAGACTCCGGATCAAAAAAGGCTGACCCATGAATAATAAATTGGTATGTCTTTTCAGCTAAACTCTATCTCTTAGAAATATACTGGAAAATAGAAGAGATCAGCAGACACTATGTGAATGAAGATTGTGAAAAATATCTTTCCAGTAATCTGACAGCATCACTGCACATGAAGTGTATCAGGGTGAGGTATCTAACAGTGTTATATAGCAACTTTCATTTGGAATTTGATGTATAAATAGTGGGCTACATCAACACTGAGGTTTGGGATTCACCTCCTCTACCTAAGGTAGCTGAAAGTTAGATACCTACATCCATGTTAATTTTTCTGTGTCATTTGTTTTGTTGTTGGGAAGAAATAGGCCCTTCTCCATGGCTGACTCCATCCTAGGTGGCTGGATCAGATGTGGTGGTAATATTGTCTTCCTCAGTTTTTGGATTCTTCACTTGAAAATGAAACCCCTGTGAGGTGTCAAAGGGAGAAGACAAGCAGTTCTTTCTAAAATGTTAGATCTCTGTACGACGGCTTGCACAGGGCACCCAAGTGTGAAAGTATTTGCTTCAGTTTTGAACGTGATGTGGTAAGGAGTACATTCAAGATAAGGAGTGCATGCATGCTGGTGTATGTAGAAAGTCAAGAGAATTTTGTAGCTAGAATCTAAAAGCTAAGAGAAAATGAAGCCTGTGTGTTGTCGTCTGGGAAGGCCCATCTTTTTCACATTTTGTTTGTTTTTTGGCTACTGTGTTTCATGTGTATGTAGGGAGAAAATGTCTTGCATTGCTGCTGCTGCTGTGCTTCTCCATTCAGCTTTTGTCATCTTTGCCCTTCTGCAAGTAAACAAGTAACCACTTTTTGTCACATTAATTATACTTCTAGTGCTGCTTTTTCTTCCTGTGCTGCTAACGCTTCCATTTGTGTACTATCATACACAAAAAAACCTGGGAGGCATCACATAAAGTCATTGTAGAATCATTTAGATTGGAAAAGACCTTTGCGATCATTGAGTCCAAGCGTTAACCTAGCACCGCCAAGTCTACCACTAAACCATGTCCCTAAGCACCACATCTACACCTCTTTTAAATACCTTCAGGGATGGGGATGCCACCACTTCCCTGGGCAGCCTGTTCCAGTGCTTGACAACCCTTTTGGTGAAGAAATCTTTCCTAATATCCAGTCTCAGCCTCCCCTGGTGCAACTTGAAGCCGTTTCCTCTTGTCCTGTTGCTCGTTACTTGAGAGAAGAGGCTGACCTCCACCTGGCTACACCCTCCTTTCAGGTTATTGTAGAGAGTGATCAGGTCTCCCCTCAGCCTCCTCTTCTCCAGACCAAACACCCCGAGCTCCCTCAGCCACTCTCCACCAGACTTGTGCTCCAGACCCTTCACCACCTTTGTTGCCCTTCTCTGGACTCGCTCCAGCACCTCAAGGTCTTTCTGGTGGTGAGGGGCCTAGAACTGGACACAGCACTTGAGGTGCAGCCTCACCAGTGCCGAGTACAGGGGGACGATCCCTGCCCTGGTCCTGCTGGCCACACTAGTTCTGATACAAACCAGGATGCCATTGGCCTTCTTGGCAATCTTAGCCTGCAGAGAATATCTCAATTAACTGCAAACATGTGGGATCTGATTCTGACATCCTCTTTATGCAGTTCTTCCATGAGACTGACTGGCCTCTCAAATAAATAAACACCATGAAATTATTAAGAAGGAAAGAATCTGGCCTATCATGACTCAGCTTGATTAGTCAGTTAAAATAATTAGCAGGTTGCTTATGGGAGATGATGTAAAGAGAAATTTTATGGTTTGTTGTCTTAGAATGATTAAGATGGGAACACTTGAAGCGGCGTGGGGACTCTACTGATGTGTGGAGATAAATACTTTGAGCTTCCGTACTGCAAACATATGTAGGTACCCATGCTTTTCTAACCTGTATGTATTACTTGAGGGCTCTGTGTGTGCACACAAGCGCCAATACTTGTAAAATACAGGCACAAAATTGAGGCTACAAAACTCTGCATGCGCATACTTTTGAGGCCAGTGAGAGACTGGGAATTTAGGATATTTATTGATTTCCAGGGTACCTGTCGTCTGTTGTTGGCCACTGCTGGTGTTTAAGGGGCTCTGAGGATCCTGAGTCACTATTGATATTCACTGGCCGCTGCTGGCTGGTGCAGTGCAGGGGTTTGTCACTCAGACAACTTCTTTCAGGTTTTCTCATCATTTCCCGAATCCCAAGCACTTAATTATTTTGCTGCATTGTAGTACACCAGCACTGTTATGCACCTAATGGGCATTCTCATCAGTTGGAAATGTAGAACTCATACTAGAGATTAGCAAGTATATGGCAATACAAATAACTGAGCTACTCGAATCCCAAGCACTTAATTATTTTGCTGCATTGTAGTACACCAGCACTGTTATGCACCTAATGGGCATCTCTTAATTGGGTCACTTCTATATTTAGATGCTGAACTCAGACAACTTCTTTCAGGTTTTCTCATCATTTCCCGAATCCCAAGCACTTAATTATTTTGCTGCATTGTAGTACACCAGCACTGTTATGCACCTAATGGGCATCTCTTAATTGGGTCACTTCTATATTTAGATGCTGAGCACATGGTCAAGTGATAATCTTTACTAAGACCGTGGATTCAGACCATATAACTTTGAACATCATGTTTGGAAGTTTTCTGAGTTGCAAGTTGTCATCATGCAAAATTGTTTCTGCCTCTGATACAGGTCAATTGATAGCCACATCATAAATCATATTCTATCCAGAAATGGAGGTGAGTTGCCTATGGCATTGTCTGCTAATCTGTGAGTGATGGACGAGGTGACAAAGAGGCGGCAGAGACTAAAACAAAGGTTTAGTATAGTAAATTTTCAGCTGTATCAATAACAGATCATAGCTGAGACAAATACGCTTTTCAAGGCTGCAAAGCTGATGTGTGATAGGAGAGATCAGTTCATCTTTGCTTGATCTCCATTGGGCTCTCTCTGCTCTTATAGCACTGTGTAGGCTATGGAAAGTATTGTGAAACCCAGGTTTCAAATGGAGTAAATTGGTTTTACTATTTTGACCTCAGTTGAACTACAGAAATTCAGACCAACTAGTGGAACTATCTGGATCCTTAACTGATATGGTTTGGCATGTATAGGTAGCTTTGATAGAAAGAAACTCAGCCTGGCTCCAAGTGTTTATGTATGCCAATAAGGATGTGCATGTAGGTATGCACACGAGCATGGAATGATTTTGAGTGGGTACATATTTTCTGTTTATTTATAAAGGAAGTAAATTTAGCCATACTGAGACTGCTTATTACTTTCTTGTATTGCTGTAGTCATGTTCTAAGTAACGGCAGATGAGGGCTGATTTCCTAATGTGCAGTTTGACTTAGTTAAGCTTACTTTTCAGAGCTAATTCATCTATTAGTGGCAAATTGAATTCTTCCTGCTTTGACATGCTTCAAGATACATTTTTCACACACTCCCCTGTAGCTGAAGATAAGGTGCAGAAAAAACCAATTGAGATGGAAAGCATTTACCTTCTTTCTCTTTGTTATTGGCTGCAAGATATGATCCTGCAGCAGCTGTCTCATCATCAGAACATTTGTTTCCCATTGAGATTTCTATTGACCTCCACCGAAGCTTTGTTTACGGCGAGAGCAATGAGCTTTCAGTGCATTGTTTGGTTCCACCATATAGGACAGGTCCTGCAAACAAAGAAGATTGCTTAGGTCTGAGACCTGAGCAGGAAAGGCATTAATGCCAGAACACTGCCAAAAGCTGAAAGCAATGGCATAGTTTATGCTTTGGAAGGATCCCATTTTGTGAATTTACTGCATGGACTCCCTGTTTATTTCTGTTTCCTTTCTTGTGCTGTTGTAGGATTTTATTTCTCTGTCCAGCTTTCCTTCTCACAGTCAAATTCCTTTGTGAGGATCAGAAGACTGCCGTCAGATTTCTCTCTTTCTGCAGCTGAGTTACTCGATTAGGAGCAGGTTTCGAGCGAGGCTGCATGGTCCAATGGTAGAAAACAGACGCTGACAAAGATTCCTCTGTTTTGTTGTGAGCCTTGGTGATAGGGTTGAGAAGGGTTAGATTCCAACTGACCTGGTTACATGCAGCCCCATTGCCTTCATTATACGGTTTGTAGCACTTAAAAGTTTTTATAATCTTGGTATGATTTTCATCGGTGTGCTTTACAGGTGAAATGTTTGAAGTCCTGAGTCCAGATTCTGGATCTAGAGATTTTGGCTAAAATGAGCTTCAGAGACAGTGAGCAGAGTTCTTATTGACCCTACTAGCTGTTGAATCAAGCCTTTGCCCCCTGCCTTGAATCAAATCTGCTCCTCTTCCTCCTCATCCCACCTCACACTGTCTCCCATACCAGCAGTGCCCTTTCATGAGGTGTAAGGGAAAAGTGAAACTGTCAACAGAGTGGTGGAAAAGGCTGCAGGAAAATATGCATACATCGTTTTGCGGCTTTGGTAAGAGCCAGAAGAAATGGGGTCAGGAGGTTTACAGCCTGGTCTCCAGTTATGCGTCATTTTCCCCAGGGAGATCAGTAACTGGTGCTAATGTATCCCAAGGCTCAGCCGCTGGTGCCTCAGTGGCCGTGACTGCTCTCTCGGGCAGGTGCAGGCAGAGTTGAGGCTTAACTGAGCCACGGCATCCGCTCATCTGCTCCGCATGTTGTGAGGCCATACAGAGAGATGTAACATCGACAGGATTTGGGGCTTTCTGCCTTCCTCTGCATGCAGTGTTGTCTCTCTCATCAAACCCATCTGCAAAGGAGTTCTTGCTATGTTTGTGCATCTCCCATCAGGCAGTTAAAGTGACCCTGAGCTCACCAGCAGCCTGCGGGGGCTGCCCGGGTGCCTGGGCTGTGCCACGCCGCTTGACACAGGTAACTTCCAGAGGGAAACACAAAAAGAAAGAGTGCTTTACTCCTCCTACACTTTATGAAGATTATTGTGAAGGGTTATTTGTGGCGTTAATTGGCGATGGAGCTCCAGGGACTGTGAGGAGGTGGCAAACTTGCCGTGCCCATCAGGCTCCTGAGGGACCCAGGAGCTTGGGAGCGGTCAGCGCGGCTTCTGTACGTAACATGTCGATAAACCCTTCACAAAGGATAAAATTAGTAGACAATGTGTGAGCATGTGATATATTGGGAAAGTGCCACTGTGGCTTTTTCAAGGGGAAATAATGCCTCATAATGCCTCACAAATGGCCTGGCTTTCTCTGGAAGGAAAAAAAGAAAAAACCTAGTTGGTGAATCAGGTGATGAGCTAGATAAAATTACTGAACATGCTAGAAGCTGTTAAAGACGTTAAGCTGTCATGTGGGAAACCTTCTCATGGACTAATAACTTGTTAGGAAGGAAGGATTGCTTTGTGTTACTTCTAACTTTATGTTTCTCTGCTGTCCATCTTTTTCTAGCAATGACTAGAGGTAGATACTGCGGTGAATGGGTAGATTTTTAAGTCTACCATAATATATCCATTCTTATGATTTCAATATCTGCAACATTTGCAATCTTACCCTATTTTCGCCAAAATGTGGTACTTCTAATCTCTGGAAATATTTTCCCCTCAACTGAAGTAAAGTATTTGTTTGGTGGAGAAAAAAACTGATGTACTGTCTTAAATCAAGCAGGGTAGGTATAGAAATCTTAACGTTTATCAAGGAGTGCTCTTTTACTGAGAGACTACTTAAGAAATGAAACTTTTTACGGTAGAAACTGAGAATATACCAGCAACAGTAATTAATATCATGTCAGTTGGAACATCACAGTGAAGTAGAAATAAGATTAAGACATTTCAGGCACTGTTAATGATTTTTAATTTACTGGCAATTTTTTACAGGCAGCATTGTAACTTTTTTGAGGGTAATTTTAAAGAATCTAATGATCTCAATGGTTTGTAATTCTGAGGTTTAGCATACATTAGCACTGCTGTTTGAAGAGCTTTTCAAAGCCGTTGTCAGGTTTGGTTTGAATGTTATTTTAGTACAAGAATAATTTCTAATCCCAATTGTTAAGAAATAACTGTTGTATTTTTAAAAGCCTTGTTAAAGACTTTAAAATAGGTTAGGAGGTCATCTAAGCTTTCTTTTTAACCCTCAGAGAGGTTGTAATAACCTCTAACCTAGCTGAAGGGACTAATGAATTAGAAGTGCAACAGCTGAATGTGCCGTGTGGGTGGATGCCTGGTGCTTGTGCTGGTGGTAATCCCTGTGGGGACTAATTTATTTTGGAAGCGGCAGCTAGCTAAGGAAGCTGACTTTACCACAATTTATTTCAAAATTTTGCTTTTGCTTCTCTTTAATGTATCCTATCAAATGCTAAAATGGAGTTTGAGAAGTATTGACAGGACACTGCTAACACGAAAGCTCTGTCTGCACAAGCAGTATGATTGTTAAGTGCGGTGGTATTTGCAATGAGAAATACAAGACAACCTTGAAGTCGACTGTACTAAACTTACTGCTGAGTATTTGCTGAGCAAATTGAGGTCTGTTCCTGCAATATGAGCTGGTGTAACAGATCTTGACTGGGGTTCAATTTACTGGAACGGTACTGCTTTCTTAGGAGCACTGTTCTGAAGACAGGTTGTGGAGGTGGATGCTGCGTTCTGACAATGAGCTTGATGTCCTGTCAAAATCCATCTAGACTTAGCTGTCGGCAAGTGTTTTAAACCTAGTGCTGAGATCTAGTTGTCCTCGCACTGTTGTAAGTGAGATACGAGCCTGTGTTTCCTCTGATGGTGTACCTGGAAAGGACCAGTCCCATGAACATACGCAGTTTAGGCCACAAACCAAGAAAACTTCCCTTGCAAAGGGGAGTTGTGCAGCCTGTTTTAAAATAAAACTTCACATGTTCACGATAAATGTTCTCTCTTGCTGACATTTGGGAATATGTGGGTATCATCGGTACCTCTGCATTGGAGTGACATTAGATGTAGACCAGGGCATCTGAGGGGATCTCATCAGTACTGATTGATGCAGGACATATGTCAGGTCACAGGAGGGACTTCTGAAATGAAAAACATCAGCCTGTGTGAAGAGTAGATGCTCACCCTGAACTGAAAGAAAAACAGTTTTAATTAAACAAGTTAAACTTTTTCTATATAAGCTTTCAATTTGGCAATGATATTTCTATTCCAGTTCAGGTTTTCAAGTCCAGCTACCTTGGACACATGTATTAGCTTTTCCAAAGCAGCAGAGCAGACCCTTAGGATTGAAGGCAGTTTGTATGGAGAGATGACATGTTTCTTTTCCTCTGATAATACAGCAGTGCAGCATTTCTTAATATATACTGGAAAAGAGTAATGTCTACTATTGAATACAACAGTAGTAGTTGGAATTGTTTGCTCTTCTGTTCCCTTCCTTCTTCAATATATGGGGAAGAACCTGATCTAGAGGGGTTGTATTTTGTCTGTGGATTCATTTCCTTTTTTCAGTTCATGAAAGAACAATGACAGTAGTTGATGACTGTATAAGGTAAACATTTAGATCATTGTTGGATTATTGAGGTAAGTGTTTTATGGAGATAATTTCACATATGTCAAATTTCCTGCAACTCTTCTGGACCCTGTGAGCAGACTAGGAGGCCCTCTCATAAAATGTCAGTGGCTTTGAAATGTTAAAAACTAGGAAATGTGAATTACTGCCTTTCAAGTATTATGATGGTCATTGATTTACAAAAATGAATATAAAAGGGGAACACTTTCATATAACAACATCCAAGGATATCATTTTTTGAAGCGTCAGTGTTAGAGAGTCTGCTGTCTGCTCTTTCTGTGGGGTGGGTGGGTGCAGTGGGTCAGTTGGGTTGGCAGGGAGAGGAGCACAGATCCAGTCCCGCTTGCTGCCAGTGTGGGGTCGCAGAGAGCTCCGGCTCTGGTGGAGCCCGCAGGAGTGGCTAAGGCAGGACTGTGTGTCTTAGGGGTTGAGCTTTTTGCAGGGAGCAAGTATTAAGGCTTGAAGCAGATCTCTATGTATATTCAAGCTATACTGTGGCATAGGGGCATGCGGGCCTTTGAAACAGGGGTGGAATTAGAGCAAAAGCCTTTAAGACATCTGTAATTGACGTAGAGATGAAAACAGCTTCTCTGGTTTTCTTACACTGGCCCTTTTCTGAAAGCAAGACTCGAAAGGCCTTGCTGACTCGATCCTCTTTCTGAGGTTATTTCTGGATGCAGGTCTAAATGAAACACGTGAATAGCGTATCACCCTCGTGTGGAAAACCAGCAGAGAGCACAAGCCTCTCTAAGCCATGGGGATGATCAGTTTGTGCGGGTTGGCGGTTTTGTGCTTTGTCACTTTGCAGATACTGAAATTTTAAATTTTAGACCTTCCCTTCATATTTTCACAATCTGTTTTTAACACCACAAATAGCTGTTTTTATAAATTACACATACCTCTTCTCTGTATGTATCTTGTGCTGCCAGTTTTTAAACACTGACTACAAACCTACTGGCTTTCCCTTTCCCTTGCAATGCCGTGACTAACAATTTGATGAAATATCTACGCTTAGAACATAATATCCTTTTGTCCTAAACTGTACCACATCTTTCCCATTTTATTTAATCTCTAGGGCAGCTGTTCTGGGGAGAGTCCTTCTTATAGTACTAATAGCAGAGCTTACAGGAGTTGTTGCCCCATGTCCTCACATAATACTAGCTGTCAGGCGATAACTACTGTAGCTATCTTGTGAGGGCTGTGGTGACAAAGATAAACCTCAGGCTAATTTTCTGAACAAAATCAGTCAGCTTGAGCAAGTCATCTTGTTTAAAAATTAGGTGACGATGATCGTAGCTGTAACACTTTAAATTATGTAGTAAATAGAGCTGGATGCTTCCTCATATAGTTAGCTCTTAATTGTCATCTCCAGTGGCAGTGATGGGATATGACAATGTTTGAGGGACACAGAGATTCTTCAAAAATTTCTTTCGGCAACAGTCTGGAAAATCTACATTTGCTTACACTGTGGAGAATAACATCTGTTTCTCTCTGTCTTTCTTGACAATAGGCACCAACTATATTTTATCATGACATAAATTTCCCAGGGAGACAGTAGGTATTGATCCATAAATTACAAACTACTTTTTTTTTTTTTGTATGTGTGCGTGTGTCTTCAGAACAAGATGTTTTCTATATGAAAAATATGAAGCTGTGCTTGGAGGAAAGCAAGAGTCAGGTAGACAGGATCCACCATAGCCAGATGAGAGGCTTTGAGCTGATCTCACTGAACTTTTGTTGACTGGTGCCCAAATGGTTTGAATTAGCAATCATATGTGCTTCTTGGTATTTATTCACTGTTGAAGGAATGGGAAGGAGGGTGTAGGATACCTTTCTCCTCTGTACTGCTGAGATGGGCTCCTGAAAACAGGCAAGTGTGTCCACCAGTATGTTAAAAGCAGAGATCATCAGCCAGCACAGAATAACTGTCTTGGCAAGTAAATCACAAGTCAGATCTTGAAACGTTATTCTAGCAATGCCACATACCTTTGAGGAAAGTATAGAGGTGTCTCGGAAACGTTGCTTTGGAATTGAAGTCAAAACCCGTATGTTTGCTATGATAAATATTCTTCTTGGACTCATGATTTCCAGTGAAGTCAGTGACCAGAACTGTTCTGTATAGCTTTGTTCCCGCAAAGGGACATATCCATGTGATGGATATGACGTATCCATCATACTGCGTGCTAAGATACTGGACTAACGCCTTAAATCATTACCTCAGAATGTCATTCCTATTGCAGGAGGAGCAAGTACAAGGAGGAATGCCCAGACTGTCTCCTCTGCTAGCGGAAGCCTGCGACTGCTCTGTCTGAAATGCCAGAGCTGGGTTTGGTCGCTGTATATACGCAACAGGGGGAATTCAGCTGAGGATATGGACTGAAGCAGATATAACCTGCTGTATCTGTGCATCCCAATGCCATGTACTTGCAAATGGGGAGAGGGAAAACATGTTTTCTTTTGATGCGGTAAGGCTTTAGTAAAGATGGTGATGTATGAATTGAGGGGAAAAAAACATTTAAATAAACCAATCGTGATTCTGTTCAGACTGGAGAATACTTTGGTGCTAAAGTACAGCTGATATTCTCATGAGGCTAAGATGCAGGAAGCAGATAGTGAACACTTGGGCTGGCAAGCACCATGGACTTAGTGCAACTAAAACTTTAACTAAGGGGCCATCCTGGAAGGCAAAAGGTGGGAATCCTATAATTTTCCAGTTTAATTCTGAATGTTGTCCTGCACAGCTGGAGATGGGGAGGGATGGACAGTGCTCAGATACAGCCTTGAGCTGGGTCTGAATCTGGGCTGGTGGCCAACTACTTGTGACTGATAACATCAAGGATGGCCAACTAGAGCCTGTTGAGGGCTTGTCCAAAGCTTCTCCAAAATACAAACTTTTCTGAACCTTGTGTCTAAGTGAAACCAAAATTTCATGGGAGCAGGTTTGTAACCCCAAGCCAGAGCGTGCCTTCCAGTAGGAAAAGATTGAGAAATTGGGAGAGGCAGATTGAAGTCTGGTTCAGATTCACTATAATCCTAATTTACTCTTCCCATCTCTAGGGGGCTTTTGAGGAGGGAAGATGACCTTCTCCATGTCTGAGGGACCATATTACTTAAGACCTCAGTGTTCAGACCTCACACATGGGCTTTGCTGTGAACCAGTCAGAGTTTCAAAACCCAGCTGCTCCCAGTGGGAGCAATCAGAAAGCCCTGGAGAAAGTGTTCCCAGTGAAAACAGTACTCTGTAGGGCTGTGTCAAAAAATATCCTGTATGCTTAGCTATAGTTGTGTGGCAACTCTGGACTGCAGGCTGTCATAACTAGGGCATTTTGCAACATAATTTTGTCAGGAAACATAGTTTTCAGCAAATAAGTCACAACTTTTGGGGCCTAATATATGTAATTTAATCTTATTAAATTTGTTTTCCTCATTTACAGCGGCACCAGCAGCAAGCAAAACAGTGCCGTTAAAGTTTCCCAGATGCAGTCTGTGCCAAAGACTGCACAGACACTGCCATTAAGGCTCCCTGAGAGACTGCTCTGAGCAGCAGAAAATGTGCTCTATTTTCCGGATGTCCTCATAAGGCTGAATGTGAAATGAGACTTATTGTCTCAAAGCATGCATTTAATGAGCCAATAAATAATAGACATCAGATGTGATACTGACTCTTGAGAAACATATATCATGCACTTATGATAGAATTGTTTAGGTTGGAAAAGACCTTTAAGATGACCAAGTCCAACCGTTAACTTAGCATGGCCAAGCCCACCACTAAACCATGTCCCTAAGCACCACATCTACACATCTTTTAAATACCTCCAGGGATGGTGACTCCGCCACTTCCCTCGGCTTCCCACTTTTGCATTTAATACAACATAGAATATTTGTTCTGCCGGTCCCTTCCTCTGGTCTGATCACAGATTAGTTATTAAATGTGCCTTTTAGTTTAGATCACCTAGGAGGTTCCTTACTGAGAAGTCTTGACTTCTATTTTCACCTCAGTAACTCCTTCTGTGTCTGGTCTGTAGTGTATGCTGCAGCACAATACAAATTAAATTCCGTGCCACCTAGAATATCTATTTTCCCCTTCAACTCTTTTTTTGAATTACTCAAGTAATTTTGTTTCTGATGGTGAATTCAGTGTAGTCAAACTTGTATTAAAAAGTCCCAGCCTATCTGAAAGACTATTTTTATTATTTCTTCTTACTGTTGCAGGCTGTTGGAGGGCTCTGAAATATTTTTAAAAGACTTGGGAAAGACTTTGAACTTGAAATCAAACTTGCAATTTTTCAATTTTTTTAAATTTTTTTTTTTGATGGGACCCCACTGTAATGGTTGGTTGAATTGGGCAGCATCTCTGAGTTGTTCAGAGGGAAAGTTCTAAGCTTCATTTTGAAGGTGGTTTCATTTCAGTAGTGTTTCAGTTTCCACAGGGGTTAAAGGTTTGATCTGTGTCTGAATTTAAGCTTGTGTGATGGACCATTGTTAATAACTAGAGGGGAAGCAATCTGATGTGGATAGGTCAGTGAAGAATTTTTAGCTGTGGACAGTTTCTTAATTTTGCTGCATTTTGGAGGTGTGCTTGCTGTGGATTGACTTGTCCATCTGTGGCTGTGGTGGTTCCAAATCTCTGAAGAGAGTTTGATTTGACAGGGAGCAAGGGCTTTGCTGGCCTAGCCCTCTTTCTTGATGTGTAATATTTCACATAGGAGGTTTTTGTTGTGGCAAACTCTGTCACTTTTAAGTGATGTCAGAAATGATCCAAAAGCACAAAACTGCAGAAGAAGGGGTTTTATCCTGAGATGAAATCTGGGCTAGCAATGCAGTTTGTAATGCTCATTCCTAATGTCCTCGGTCCAATGACCTGAGACTTACCTGAAATACTTGGCTTTGAGGAGACTGCTTTATACCAGTTAGGAGGTAAAGCTACTTTTTGGGCATCTCACTTGATTAAAATTACAAAAGCAAAGACATTGAAGAGGTACCAGCTCTGCTACAGTACTGCTTCTGGGGTACTGCTTAGTGTAACAGCTTTCTTAATAGATCTTAGGGTTAAAGAGATTCAGAGGAGCGGCAGTGGTAAGTGCTCCTCAGCACCGTGCAGTATTGTGAGCTACGAAGGGCTTGCCAGGCTGCATACATTTCCCTAGTAGAATTGCCATCCTTGCTGGAATAAAAGTCTTCAAGTATGGAGGGAAAAAAACCAGCACTTCTATGAGGAGGGTGTATTGCTTAATTGCTGTAGAGATTGAAACCTCCAAGAAAAAGAGAAATAATCTTGGGTTCTTGGAGAAGGACCTAGTCTGGCCCAGTCCCTACTCTTAGGCTGTGTCCCCTCCAGGGAGCGACGGACCTACTTCCCCTGGATGCTGCCTTTTCGACGAGTACAAAGAGGATTCAGTGTTGGCACTGGAAATGGGAGCAAATTGGGGAGGAACCAGTTTGCATTGCTCCTGTGCCATGCGTTGTGCCACAGCATAGATGCCAACCCCAAAGCCAGGACTGAGAGCTCTTCCCATTACAAACATTGATCTATACTTTAGCCATGCATGGAAGATAGATCCTGGAATGGCACTTAGCTGCATATCAAGTATCAGGTGGCAATTGTTTTGTTTTGTTTGGTTGGTTTTTTTTTGGGGGGGGGGGGTGTACAGGAAAACATCTTCAAATGACTTGGAAAGAAAAAAAAAAGTTCTTGGGCAATTCACAAACAGTGAAAAGGGCTAAAAGCAGTGAAAAACCATTTCTTCTGCATAGTTTGCCAGCTCAAAGGATGGCCATTAAATAAATTTCTGCAAGCTGGTGTAATGTAGTGGTAAACAATGCCATCGAGATTTCCCTGTGCTGGGACTTGTCATTTGTTATTGTTTGCAGTTGTGTCAGTAGCTCTGGATAAATGATATATAAGAATTTAAAGTTTGCATATTCATACAAGTGCTGTCTAACTGACCTCCTCTACAGCGTGCATAGCAAGTTAGAGTAATGAAAACATCTATGAATAAGCTGTGCTTTGAAACCAGAAATATTTTTGAGATGTGCATTTGTTTTCATCCTAAAAGGCCATGTTGTCGGAGTAAATATTAGAAGGGTTTATATTGACATCAACCTTTTGATTCCTTTAGTCCAGACCATTACATTAAAACCTATTTTTTTAGAACAAATGTGAAAGAACATGGTAGTTACAGATACTAGCATTCCATTATCAATCTTACTGCAAATGTGTCTTTACCAGTTTACAAACACAAAACTGGAGCCTCAGCTGGTATCTGCATACTTCTGCGGACTTCAGCTTGAATTGTACTGACACTTTCAATAGACTTGGTTTGAATTAAAAAAAAAAAAAAAAATAAAAAATTAGTGGATTTTCTTCCCCACATCAAATATAATCTCTGTTGCTCTCAGACTACCATCTGGTTCAAGGAATTTTTTCCTAGGTACAGGAAAGCTTCAGTGTTCGTGTAATGGGAATGCTCCACCGCCGTGCTATGGATGATACTGCCAGTGTTTCTAAAATAAATTTTCTTTGAAAGAAATCAGAACAAGTGGATTTACTGCTTATATGTCTCTGGGGAGCACTGGAAACAAAAAAATGTATTCTATGACTGATTTCATTAAACAGTTTCACAATCTCTTTAAAAAAAATCTATTTTAACATTGTTAAAATAAGAAATAAAAAAATAGAACGTAAACAGGGCTTATTTCTCTAACCACTGTAGCTTAGAAATAGCCTTGTCAAAACTCCTAGTTCATTATGATTATGTTGTATATGAGTATGCATGCAGTTTTTCCAAGTATGAGAAATATGCTTCTGTTTCACGTTTGGCTTTTGTCAGCTATTTTTTTTAACTGTTGTAAGTACTTGCTGGGAATGTATTATGGAGTTTCCAGCAGATAAGTTTCCTGAAAGGACTTTACCTTGTGTAGTAGATGCTTCCACACATAGGCAGTCATGGAACAAAAATATTCATATGTGATTTCTCCAGTTCTGTCACAATTAATCAATGCAATATGCTTAGTATATGCTAGGGGCTTAATCCTCAAATAGCGCATGTTATAATTGAAGATTGCCACGAATGTTCTGAAAATTGAGAGATCTTTACAAGATCTGAAAATGATAAAAATAAAATCTGCAACAGTTATAAAAAGGCTCCTCTTTTTCTCATTTGATAATGTATTTTTATTCTGTGTAGGGAGGTAAACCTGTGAAAGGAAAATAGCTATCTAATGCTTTTGGGAATTTGCCCCAAAACACGCATCTATTGTGAACTTGAGGCGGGGAATCAAGGTAAGCTTTTCAACCCCTTTATACTTCTGTAATTTTAAAGGTGACTCATTCAGGTGTGCCCTACTGATGAATATGAAGATCTGTAAAGTGAGTAAAGTTCTAATTTACTGCAGAAGTGCGAAAAAAGACAAAGGAGTGAGAGGAAGACAATTTCTGGGGTAGTTCCGGTATGGACATGTAGTAAATATTTTGAGTGCTTTGTAAGATAGCAGTAACTTTAATGAGAAGGACAGGTAAAAATACCACAGTATGATAAAAATTACAGTCATCTGGTATTGTAAAATAGTGGCAACATTTGCAGTTCCAAATGTAAAACGCAAATGTGGGAATGTCTTGCTGCTGCCTCTGAAGCTTTCTAACTTGAATACATGCATTCACAAGTGATCTTGAAACCTTACAGTTCCAAAAAAACTGTGACTGGAGCAGTCGTACAGCTGGACATGAGATGGCTGGTTTTAGCCTGATGAGGATAATTAGTGTTTGACAAGAGTATATAGTCATGAATAGAAACTTGAAGTAAATCTTTGGAGGAAAAACTGGGAACTCTGTGAAAGTTTGGATGTGAAATTGGAAGCCCAGGTTGGTATCTATCTCTGCTTCTCGTGGTCTGGATATAAGCACCCAGCAGAAGCTTTTTTAAGCAGAATTAAAAGTGAAAAGTATGATCAAAGCTAAGTGTGAGGGTTTCATTGACCTTGTGTTGTGCTGTTTCTCTTTTGGCATGTAATCATGTTCTGATTTTCATGAGTCTGATGGTCTAACAACAGTATAGATAATCATGATTGAGGTCTTTGAGCGCTTTCCTGAAGTGAAAGAACAAAAAGGAGGAAGTCTAACAAACAGTACAGAAGAAAGAGATTAAGAATCAATGTTTTATGCACTTGCATATAAGATAACATACAAATAACAATAAAGTACTTCTCCAAGATATCCTATTTTGAATTAATTCCAAGGCCTTTGGGAGGAAGAAAAAACAAAAAAAAGAAACAAACTGGAAACAGACAGATCTGAAAGCAGCAAGGTATTAGAATTTATTATTCTGTCTCCTGAGGGGGGGATAATGGGTTTAGAGAAAGGCGATATTGAGTGAGCAAGAAGCATTTGAAATGGTTTGGCTGATGCAGGAACGGCATGATGGCGAGAGGAACCGCGGGGACTCGGCAGTGTCTGCTCTAGAGCTGGGACAGAAAATAGAGGGGGAAATGGGTTTGTGGAAAAGACTTGCAAGAAAGGCTTTGAGCTGCTTGGCGATTTTAATTGCACAACTATTGACTACGAGGGTGGTGTAAAACTTTGGAAGGGGTACTTTTTTTGAAGCACGGAGGTGTCTTCTATGGAATATGCTGGAGAGTGACACAAGGTATTTTGGCCTTAACCTTAGTAAATGAGCCTACTGTGACAGGCGGTGCTGAAGCTGTGGCTGTCTGGGGTTTGCAGCTTCAGATGTCATTATATTCGACATTGTCATGCGAGTACGTTTTTGAGGAACAGCACAAGAGTGAGTTTTGCCTTCAGGAGAGCTGACTTTGAGTAAATGTGAAATACCCTGGGGAGTTTTCATTGGAATTCAGTAATGTGTTGGAAGTAAACGAAGAAATAAAGCTAGTTTTAAAAATAGAGCAAAAGGCAGGTCTGCAAGGACATGAATATAACTTTCTTTCAGCAGGGAAAATACAGCAATATTTACTTGGCCAAAATCTGAAATGGAGTTAGTCAGTATACGTAGCTAAAGATTTGACCTTGTCAAGCTTTTATTGTGTTTTTAAACACTCCTCCCCACAACAAAAAAAAACCCAACAATCTCCAAACAGCACACAAAATAGGACATTAAAAAAAATAATAAAATCAGTCTAGTAAGTAAGACAGTATAGTAAAATGCAAAGGAAGTAGACAGTGTACAGATAAATGAAGATGTCTGTGTTGGGTGGCATCCTAAGCTTTAGCTAATACAACTCCTTTTCCACACCTAAAGAGTCTTGGATCATTGTTTATGGGACTGTAGGTTAATGTGAAGAAAAGGATATTTCTGCCAGCATATCTACAGAAGATTGAAGTAATGCATGGTTGACTATAATGTGAAGCTGAAAACAAGCATTTTAGAAGATAGATTTCTTTAAGCAATCTTTGCTTTCTGCCTTTTTATGAAGCAAGCACAGCAGAAATCTGGTTTGGATAGCTGAAGAAAAGTGCAAATGATTGGTTATATGAAGGCTACATATCCCAAGGCAGCTTTCTGAGTTCAGAAAATGCAGATCCTTATTTTCTTAACACACTTGGTGAAAATTGAGTAATGCTCTGAATCAGCTGATTCCAGGAATGCTCATGTAGCAAATGAGATAGACAGGTTGTCAAAATGTGCACAAACTTGCCTTTTTTTTCCTTAAGAGTTCATGAGATTGAGCAATTTAGACTGATTGGCTTCAACCTTAATTGCTCTCACTCTCTTCATTTGGTAATTATACATGAAAACAGATTAGGTTTTCGGGAAGCTGATAGTGTGTAGCATTATCTAGGAGCTACAGAAAGCTGAAATTGCTCTGTCAAACTGTTGTAGAATACTCAGCAATATATTTGTCTTCCTTTGGTCCCTTTTGAGCATTGGAGAGATATAACCTAGGAAGGAGGGAAGGAATCAATTGAAAGGGGATATTTAAAAGCAGTTCTAGATACAGTATATTGGTGAGCTAATTTTAAGGAATTTCTAGGAGGGGCGATGGGGTTGATCGAAGTTAGGGAATTGTTTCTGAACAAGAAATGATCAAATAGGTTAGGACTGTGGCTTGGACAAGAGAGGACTGAAGCAGAAGTCAGCGAAGTTTATAAAAATCAGAGTTACCAGGGAGAAGATGAATTGTGGTTGCTTGTGGCTCTTCCAGTATAAGAACTAGAGGGCATTAAATGGTCCTAGATTCAAAGCCAGAGAAGATGCTTCTGCATGCAACGTGGACTGGAGTTGGGGAACCTCAACGGCAGGATGCTGGAGTGTCACTACTACATGCTTGCCTCTTCTTTAGAAAATGCTACTCCCGTGATAGACAAACAAATTTTGAGGAGATGCTCTGTAGATATTGCAAATAATGACAATATTACTTACCACATATAGATCTCACAGCTTTTCCAAATATATCAATGAATTCGCATATGTAATTAACTACAAATAATAATTCTAGAGAGGAGAAGGATGTATTGGCCTACAGAATCTTTGACATTTCCAAAATGCTTGTCTTCATCAGAAAAAGGTGAAGAGCTAATCTGTGATTTTTTTTTTTCACTTGCCTCCTGCCGTGCCCCTCCCCCCAAGATTTAATGACTCAAAGGAGCTGATATGTTTGGGGAAGAATGGAAGGAGAAATTATTTCACATGCAAATTCATTGACCTGTCCAAGCAAAAGTTTTCCTGACTAGCTGCTACATTTCCATAGTGGATTTTGGGTTTAGGTAGTCTTTTCTAAAGAACAATTATCTCCTTAAAATCCCCCTGAGTGGCTTTGCGTAAGAAAAGACACCTTAGGATAAACCAGGATTATTGAAATGCTTTGGTCAGTCGAGGCCTGGTTTAGGACATTTTAAATAGATGGCATGGCAAATTGTCATCAGATCTGGAGAAGAGAATTGTCTGTCTCTTGTCCATGGTAATGTATTGGTTGTGCAAAAAGTACGTAAGAATTACTACAACATAAGCAGCATTGTTACCCCACTTTTTATAACAAACCACGTTGTAATTGCATCCCAGTATGTGCACACCATGCGTAATCCAGAACTGTTAGTTTTGCTGAGTAGACTTTTCCTTGTTGTTGGAGGGGATTGTTCCTTGCTGGTATGATCTAAATCAACACCAGTGAAGTTTGACTATGCTAAAATGCCTGGTAACAGTAAATACCAAGAAATATGCATTTCTTTAGGTGATTGGAATGACCTGATTCTTTAGGTGAATGTAAGATGAAATTGTGGCCACATTTGTAACGTTAATGCTAGGAGCAGCAAACACAGGGAATATTAAATAGGGCCCTGTTTAGTCTCAAGATTTATTTTTTTTTTCTGTGTGTGTTGAGTGATGACCTCTGTTAGATACCATGTACGTAAACAAAAATCCCTAACCCAAAAAAGCAAGGATAGTGGAATAAATCTTTGCTGATATAAACTGGCAGAGGTCCACTGATGCTGGTGAGGCTGACAGCTTGTATCAGCTCTGTGAATGCTGGGTCATATACTGACTTCAAAAGCAGGGTTGAACCTATTACGGTTTTTCTTGTCTTGTTACAGGAGAATGGAAATTTGGCTTTAAAAAGTAGGGCAATATAGTTGCTATTGTTTTTAAATGTTAAAGGTCAGCATTTATGTGTCCAGTTGGTACAGAAAACTCCTTTGTTAACTACTTATGGAAACAATATCTATCCAATGCAATTAACCTGAATCATGGAATCTTTGCAACTAATTAATAATTTTACTGACTTTATTAAAATTTATGAGCAAACTTCTTGTTGTGGTACATTTACGCATTGTTCATTTATTGATCCCATTGAGGAGTCTAGTATATCTGCAACACGTGCGCTCTGCCACGGTAAATCAAATAATGTGCATCCTGTGTGTGGATGAGTGGGTGATTTGAAGTTGGATTGCCTGGGGAATGAAGCAGAGTGCAGAAGACGAGAGGGAAGAGCTAGCTCCGCTTGTGCAGGCTGAAGACCCTCAGAGGGACTTTCAGAATGAACTTTCAAATTGCGCTTTGACTTCCCTCATACTTGTCCACTTCAAAGCATCTTCCTGCTGAGGTTCGTGGTTTGACTTACAGAAGATGCACCAAATGGCAAATTAGAAGGATCCTATGTCTGCCTCATGTACAGTTGCCTGATTGCCACAAATTTTACACATTGCTTGTGATTTCAGAGATGCACTTAGTGAGACAGAGGCAGGGATCACAGGTATGCAAGTCTGGATTCAATTACACTAGCATAAATTTAAAAAACCTCTTGCTCAGTCTCTTGATTGTTTCTTGCACAGGCAGTGCTTCATAATCAAGATCTTGTTTTTATGATAGGCTTGATAGAAAATTGGTAAAGGAACTGTTTCTGTACATCTGAGTCTTCATCTGTACGGTTTTCTGCCTAGAAGTAGACCTGCTGTTTCTTGAAATCTTCTTTCTTCCTCTCTGTACAGTTGCATTTTAGAGCAATTTTCTTTTGTATCTTCATTAAAGTACCCAAGCAGTGAAAAACGCTTTGTTCATATGTCTTTTTCAAGTGAAATGTATTTAACTACTGACACTTTAGATTAAGGATAAAGTCCAAACAGAGTCAGAAATTAAGATCTGATTGGAAATCTTGGAGTCTGCAAAACCAGGTTAAATGAAAGTTGAAAAGGTTCTGATTTTACATTATTTTATAATGGCTTAGATTAGTTTCCTCAACTCGACAGTTTTAATTACGTAGGAAGGAATACCCGGTTATACCCAGGAAGATAATTGCTAACGTAGCAAGCCAATTACCTGCAAACTTTTGGAACAATGAACTGTTAAATAAAGAATGTGATAAAAGCGGGCTATTACAGAGCTGGGTTTTCATTCCCAGATTAGCCCAGTGGCATTGAAAAGATTTCACTGAAAGGAGATTAAAATGTTTTCCAGATGTTCAGCTAAAATAGTGCAGCGGTGTAGAAAAGCTTCAACATGTGTTTATAGACCCCAGGTTTGACATTACTTCTGTATTGAGCATGTTTGCTAGCTTTCTTGTCCTTCAGTGGGTATTCATGATTTACAGAAGAGGAGAAAGAAAATGAAGAAGTTGGAGAACAGCTTTGAGGAGCGAGTGACAAATATTTAGTATATATATGTGCACAGTTAAAGGACATGTAAGTAACAAATACATTAAATATATATTTTATCATCTCATTTACAGTATGTAGCTCATTACCCATCCCCTAAAGCCACTTGTTGCCTGCTGGTAGGACTTCGAATGTGGCCCTGAGCTGATGATCATCATCCTTTGGCACAGTCAATGGTTGCTGCCTCGAAAACTGTAGAGTTTGCTGGATTCAGTCCTTGTGACAAGGAAAGTTTAGGTGTTCGCTTATTCCTTTTCCTCTTGAAGCTCCCTGGTTCCTTGCCCATCAGACTGAGCAAGACTTTTTTTGCATTGTCTAATGATGATCTACCGAAGCAATCCCTTGAACATCTGGATTTCAAGCCTGCTGCTCATCTCTGCTTTCATTTTCCATTGCTTTTAAACAAAGCAGGAAGGCTGTTTAAGGAACACAAAAAATTAGAGCAAATGGGAAAGCAGAGAACCTTTGGCAAGGTTTCTGATTTCATTTCCCCGTGCGTGTTAATGCAGTGTGATAGCACAAACTGTCAAAACCAGTCTTTTTCCTATAGGGCTCTTAAGATTGAAATCAGTTAACTGTAAATGTACAGATGTCTAACATATATATTTTTCCTTGCTATAAAGAAGACTTCTGTAATAAAGATCAACACTGTTTCTGGCAAGTTGTAGAAAGTTTGTGAATGCTGGGTAAATACCAGTTCCTTTTTCTAAGCATTTTGCAGGCTTCTGGCTCCAAACACTATTTACAAACTTCATTTAATTTCATCCTGAGGGATGGTGTTTTTTTTTTTTTTAAAAAAAAAAAGCCAACACTATTGCGATGCTAATGTGCTCAGGACTTTTATAGGAAAAATGTCAGGTGTACACTATGATATAATATGCCAATTCCAGGAACTTCAGCGTTATCTTAATAACAAATGAGAAGTAATGAGATTAATGGTGGTTTGTTCACTAGTTTTTTGAACTCAGGAGAGCAATTGCCATATAACTGTGCAGCTATTATGATTCTGTGGAAGAGGAGAAGCAGGAAAAATAGTGACTTCAGAATAAGAGGTCCAAGAAGATTATTCTTCTCATCTCCTCATCACATGTTTTTATCATCTCTCCTTCAGGCAGCCAGCTGATTTGTTTGAAATGAAAAAGACTGTTTTTCTGTGCTTCTTCCAAAGTACCGTTTGACTTCTTTGCTGATGTTGTAGGGAGGCCTTAAGAGAACATAGTTCAAGGAAATAGCTATCGGCCGTGCCTCGCACAGGGGTCTCTGTAGAAACGGACAGATCTGGTGGTCCCACAATGCGATGGTGATACTGCTTCCATGACAGAAGCCAGACCAGCCTTCAGCGTTTGACTTGTGTCCTTGACCTGGTGTGCTCTAGAAATGGGGATCTCAGAGTGTGCTTGGCTTGGTCTCTCAAGACCCATCTTGTTCAGTTATTTGAGAATGGGGGTGTGTGGTTTGAACTGAGATCATCAATGTTTTCTAAGCTCACTTAGACCTTGATTAATGCTCCAGCGTCCTAAACAGTAGCAGTTCCTTGCATAATACAACAGCTGTCCCTTGTAGCCCCTGTAGGAGTGCTGTGCATTGAGGCAGCTGGTCTTCTACCCTATAAACCCAATGCCCAGCACTGAACAGTTGTGCAGACTAAAGCAGCCCTAACAACCATCTCCTTGAGGGGCCTCTTGTCCATTTAGATGGATGGTAGTTGTTGGAGCAATTCAGCAGTGGAGAAAGGGAATGAGAGGAGATGGAAAAAAAAAAGGAGGAGGTTTCTGCGGAGGACAGAGTTTGCAAAGAATGTGACTGGGGAGAAGAGAAAATAAACAGTGGGGAAAGTGACTGAAAGACCAGGGACCAATTCAAAGTCATCTGCTCCTGTTTCCCCATGGTGGAGTAGAAAGATACATATGCATAAATAGATATAAGTGTATGTGTATGCATACTGATGTCTGTACTAATAATAAGAGACTATATTGAAAAGGCAAATATGACAAGCAGAATTACAAAGGAAAATGTACTGGACAAATGAAAGAAGGTTCTTTTAAGATAAAAATAAGTGCATATTAAAATTATTAAATATAAAAATTAGACCGTAGGACTCTACTTACTAAGAATGATTTAGAGAAGCAGACAATACAAAAGGGTGAAAAGGAGGAATGAATGAAGATGCAAGAAAAGAAAATGTAGGTTACATGATCTGTTTAAAAGATACTATAAAAACTTTTCACAGATATTTGGATTTCAAATGGAATTAAACTGCACTAAATTGCTTTGGTTTTAATACGGAAAATTAAAACAGATTTTTTTAAATATTAATATAGGTTCACGTTGTACCTGTGATCTTTGTAATCATCTTTCTAATGTAGCTTTTCCTCATTTGCCTGGTGATGGAATGAAAGTTTCTTTTCTCACCTCTTTCTTTCTCTGAGGTATGCCCAACGCACAAAAATTGGAATTAATTTAATGCAGGAAATTCAACTAGATGGCAGCTAATCAGAATGTTAAGAAAGTAGATACAAAGTAAGTAAAACTTTTTTTTAGAAAATACCCCGGTTTCTTGTACTAGGCATGCTTTTTTAAGTGCCACATCTTTTAAGCAATGATTGAAAAGTTTGAGATGATCTTGATTTCGCTACAGTACTGCACATTTGACAGCCACCAACAGGACTATATTTAGAGAGCCAGTACTTCATACAGTTGTTTAGCAGCCAAGGTATCAGTGAAGGAGTGTTTCTGAAAGACTTTACTCGGTGAGTAAATGCATGAAGCCCTAATCTGCCACCAGTACTGCATGTAATGAAAATGCTAATCATTCTCCTAGATGAGCATATTCTCCTCTCCTACAGAAATGAAAGGTCTTACAGAAAATGGCAAGCACAGTAAGCATCTTGTAGGGACAGATATCTTATACAGATAAAACACAAAAGTACATAAACCTGTATATACACAATATGTGGTCAATTATTTGTGTGTAGTTTAAGTAACTGAATCGAGAACCAGGCTAGAAAGAAAGATACTGGAAGTTTAATTCTGTTCATCTGCAATAACTCTGAGCAAGCTGCACTTGGAATTCTGCCCTGATTCCTGATGTCAAGAAGAAAAATCAGTATTATGCCTTCAGGTTGTTTTTCTTTTCTTGGTTTGTTATTTAATCACGGAAGAATTTTACATGATTGTCTCAGTTGTCTGTAACTTGATCACTTTACATTTGGAGCCTCCACTCTAATACTGTGTTTTCCTTGAAATGAGGACTTAATTTAGAGCTCTGTTCTCCTTGGAGCTCCTCCCTCGTGGTTAGGTCAGGATCAAACCTGATTCTTTAAAGGCTTCTGATTACTATTTGGTCCCATAATCCCTTTTGACGAAGTCTTTGCAATTCTGTTGACCTCACTTTTTGAGTCTGTCACCTAACCACCACTTCTTGGAGTTTTGTTGCTGAATCTTACTTTGAGAGAGGATAAGCTTTGTGGATTTTTTTCGTTTGTTTGAGTAGCGGAGAAGGAGCTGGTAGAGATCTGTTATTATTAAGTGTGGTTTGAGTCCAAGTACTTCATATTGTAGCATCTGAAATTGGTAGAGAAACCTCTCTCCCTTAAGCTATGAAGAGTTTTCCCTCCAAAGGTCAGGTTCTGTGTGAGCCAGACTTCAAATCGATTGGGAAAGAGCTGCTGTAAGACGACTTCTTTGTATACATGATTCCGCTGAATTTTTGCACTCCTTAGATATGATCTAAAACTACATGTACAGAGGGTTCATACACGAGTATATATCTGCGGCTGTAGTGTTTACTTTATGTAGTATTTCCTTTTTATGACTTTTTTCAAGCTAAATTACTTACCATAACTGACATAAGTAAAATGCGCAAAAGATGCAGTTCAGTTTTTACTCTAGCAGATCAGTTTGGGGGTTTATATTCATGTGAGAAGAAAGTAGTCACCCATCTGATAATCTGTCTCACAGCCTAAATCATGATCTGAAAGTATTTAGTGCCTGAAGAAATGATCTCTGCAGCCTCTTCATACTTTCTTATTTTGGCTGCATTAGTCCACAATGTGAAAGGCAAGACTGTGCCCATATTTCTACTCTGAAGTCATGTTGAGAGTATTAAAAAATGATGATGTGGAGAAAGAATGCAGTAAATTACAACTCTAGGAATAAATCTATTTCTGTTCTTTAGGCAGTAAGGCTTTTGAAGCCTCATGGACAATCTTTTTGGTTTTGTGGTGGGTCAACCTTGGCTGGCTGCCAGACCACCCAGCTGCTCTCTCCCTCTGCCTCCTCAAAGGGACAGGGCAGAAAATAAGATGGAAAAGCTTGTGCATCAAGGTAAGGACTGGGAGATCACTTTCCAATCACAGTCACAGACAAACCAGACAGCTTGGGGAAGATTATTTTAATTTGTTGCCAATTAAAAATAGAGTACGATGATAACAAACAAAGACAAAACACCTCACCTCCCCCCTCACCTTTCTTCCTAGGCTCAGCTTCACTCCTCCTTTCCCAACGTCTCTACCCACTCCACCTCAGTAGTGCAGAGGGATGAGGAAGGTGTTTTGGTCAGCTCATAAGAGTTCCTTTCCCCGCTCCTTCCTCTTCACGTTCCTTCCTCTCCTCCTTGCGGTGTCTTTTCAGATGATAAGTGCAAAAGCCAAAGCAGTATCGAACACATCCATGTGCAGCAGCAGAGGTGAGTGGGCAGAGACAGTTCCGGGTGCTGAAGGCCATTAGGGACTTGATTAAGAGTTGGTGACTTACCTTCTCTAAAAATCAGTGGCTGTTTTTTTCTAGGTAATCCAGTGGAGGCAAACAAGCTGTTTATAAAAGCTTTTGGACGTCATATTCTTAAGTAATATTTAGGTCCTGAATGTTTAAAATGATGTCATTAGAGTGTATTTTATAGGCTCTGTGTGTCAGTGTCTCTACATGGGCTGTATTTCAAGCATATACAAACATTCCAGCCATCGCTGTACTCCAACTAGAGGAAGTGTTTTTGAAAAAGCTTTGGTGTTGTCTTTCATATAATTCTTCTTATCCTGATGTTCGTTTGTACTTTGTAATATTTTAATTCCTTTTTGTAAAAGAGAGTGCAAAAATCTTACATTTTTGCAGGACTGCTCTTCAGGAATGTTTTCCTTGCACAATGTCTGGTCTCCTATATGTGGTATTAATTCAGGCTCATTGCAATGAAAAGGTGATAAATTCATGTCATTAGCTTCTGAAGTTTTTTGAAAACTCCTATTAGAGTGGATAAGGTTTTTACCTGAAGTACAGGAGTTACTGTAAATTTTTGATGCAGTTTGCTGAGATAAACCAAGTACTTCTGAGAATGAAAGTATTACTGTTAGTGTTTGTAACAGTATATTAATAGTGTACTACTAGTGAGTAAAGGGTTTACTGCTTTTGTGGATTACTTTTCTGTGGAACAAAGTTTGTTTTCTGAAAACTAGTCAGTTTGGAGTGAAAGACCATGCTTGCTTTGATGCCACCTTCCATTTCATTAGAATCCTGCAACAGTGCTAGGTATGCCTTTGACTGCGGTACTTTGTCTGTGGGAGCCATGGACATCTCTAGAGACCTTTTATGTCTTTATTTTTCACTGCTCGCACATGAAACACGAGGATATATTCTCTCTTTTGTATCTCTGCTTTAGTTTTAATTGGATGGAGTACTGGATGAGGAGAAAGGAGAAAATTGCTAACTGAGATGTATAAAAGCCTACTGGAAGCAAGAAACTTACTTTAGACATTTTATTGCAATATGTGTTATACTGGGGCATTATTTTTGCTGACTTCTAAATTTTGAAGCTGACTTAGCACTAATAATCTGGGCAAATGAATTTAAGATGGGATGGAAACAGTCTTGGATAATCAGTGTTGAGAAACGCCAAGCAGTCGTATTTTGTAACCTCCGTTCTGCACATTTGATACCCATACGTACTGTCTCTCGGATGAAACGACGGGTATCAGCTAACAATTTCCCCTGTCTCCCTTTATGCTGACTGACTGTAGCACCTCCCGGGAGCCCCGATCACTGCTCACTGCAGAGACGGCAGTGGCTTTACAACCCTGAAGAATTAAGATCAAGAGATGATCCTTTAACTTTCAATCCCAAAACATACTGTAGCAACATGTCCAAGTGTGTAAAGATTTTGGTTTACAGTATTTTGTTATAGGTCGGAGAATCATAGAATCATTATGGTTGGAAGAGACTTCAAAGATCACCAAGTCCAACCGTATACCCGATGCCACCTGCCCGCTAAACCCACTAAACCATGTCTTGAAGTGCCACATCTAAATGTTTTTTGAACATCTCCAGGGATGGTGAGTCCACCACCTCCCTGAGGAGCCCGTTCCAATGCCTAACGACTCTTACAGTGAAGAAGTTCTTCCTAATATCCAACCTGAACCTCCCCTGGCGCAACTTGAGACCATTTCCTCTTGTCCTATCGCTAGTTACCAGGGAGAAGAGCCCAACCCCCACCTCGCTACAACCTCCTTTCAGGTAGTTGTAGAGGGCGATCAGGTCTCCTCCTCTCAGCCTCCTCTTCTCCAGACTAAACACCCCCAGCTCCCTCAGCCGCTCCCCATCACACTTGTGCTCCAGGCCCTTCACCAACTTTGTTGCTCTTCTCTGGACTTGCTGCAGCACCTCAAGGTCCTTCTTGTAGTGAGGGGCCCAAAACTGAACACAGCACTCGAGGTACGGCCTCACCAGTGCAGAGTACAAAGGGATGGTCACTTCCCTGGTCCTGCTGGCCACACTATTTCTGATACAAGCCAGGATGCTGTTGGCCTCCTTGGCTGCCTGGGCACACTGCTGGCTCATGTTAAGCTGGTTGTGGACCAGCACCCCCAGGTCTTTTTCTGCCAGGCAATAAATGGCAAGAATGATAACAACTGTAAGAAAAGAGTGGTGCTGGTGGGAAGGTCTAGAAATGGAAACCCAGTGATTTTTTTGGAACGTGCTTTTGATTAAAAATCTTCAGCTACCTTAATGAAGTTATTTATGGGATGAGTGACTTGGTACTAGGTTATAATTCCACTTCAGGGAAGCTTATGCTCTAATACCCCTCTTTTTAGAAGACAAAGATTGTTTGTGCTTTAACATGCTGCCTGTATGCTAGGAGGTAGAGTTTCTGATCTCTCTTCAGAATTGATGACTGAATTAGCCAGTCACATCCCTGACCCTTGGCCAAAACTATCTGATAACCATTGATGCCATATTCATGGCCAAGCATGCCAAAATCTGGCAGTGCAGCCACAATTAGATCCTGAACCCAGACCACTCTCCTTTTCCTCGCCCAAGACTGCAGTGTAACACAGTGGCGTCCCACCACAGTGATGCAGGATCTGTTGCTTATTGAAAGGAAAAATTATTCAGGAACTGATGACCAGAGCAAACCCCAGTGGAGATGTCCGCAAACAGCAAAGCAGGCGGAATTTGTTCCTCAAAGACCCTGAGCTCCTGTGTTTGCATTTTGTAAATGTGGTGTTTTAAGATTTTGTGGCTTCCCGTCGCAGTTAATTGCCCAGTCCCCAGACAGTACTTTCTCTGTGTGAAAGACAGCCATTGCCCGTACTTACTCATGTGAGGACAGTTTTATAGAATATCTGTGGGCTAGAACACCAGTTGTTGGGCTCCACTGAGGTGTGCAGCACTCATCTGTACTTAGTTTGATTACTTTTGCATTCCTTTGGATTTGTTAACTGTTCAAAAGCCCTACCTTACTATCCAATTGATGCTCAAGTCTCCTCATTCCTTTTCTAGTTTTCAGTCCTTAGTATATGCTTTGTGGCAAATGATCTTTTCTTGCTCAGGCTGTCGGTAGGTTTGGCTGCTGTCTTCAAGAACACTGTACAATTAATACATTGAGCCTGATTTATGATAAGAAAATGCCTTTTAATTTCTATTGCTCTAACTGAAGGAAGGCAGAAACTGATTAGAAGGCAGAAATGATGGTGCACAATCTATTTAGGTTTCTTTAGTAGCTATGCAGTGATGGATGAACAGAACTACTCTGTTGTCTACAAGCAGGGCTTTGAATGAGGTAATAGCTTGCTTTTGACAGACTGTTGTGTTTGTATGATATATCGTATACAGGTGCAGGTATATATGGTGCCTATTGCCTTGAACCCTGTAACCTAGGAAATGGAGGCAATTTCTCTGCGGTGTTTGAATTAAAGATGATCAACACATTGCTATAGATAGTTGTTCTCATCGCTGCGCTACAGCTGACTTTGGAGAGTAAGCTGTTCCTTGCAAGAACTAAGGTCTGAAGTAAGTTCAACAACCACCAAAATACGACTCTCTTGCCTAGAAGCATTTGACTGTCTCGCATTTCTCAGTGATGAGCTCAGAGGTGCTATTGTATTTCAGTAGCTATTTGCATCTCTTTCGTAATAGCAAGAAACTTTCTGCAAAGGAGACAATGCTACTCTGAAGCCATAGTATATTCCTGCCCCTTGCAGCATGTGTGTCCTGTTTTGGGTCACCTTGGTATTATAATTTTGGCTAAGAAAGTATGCTGTAATTAAGTAATAGTAGGATCTTGCTACATTTTTGCACTATACTGCTGAATCCCTGTGCTTTGGATGTGTCAATGCTTAGCTATGTTGCGAACTGAAGGACTGTACTTGATAATCTCTGAATTTTCTTTGCTTCAGTGATTATTGTGTCATATCTTATGTGTCCAGTATGTGCATGCCGTTTACTTATTAAATGTATTTGGGAAAGAAGTCTTACTGTAGAGCACAGAAGCACCCTGTCAATACTAAACTGTGCTTTGACTTTACTCTTAGAGATGGGAAGCTGGAGGGAGAGAGAGAAGGTACATGGGGGCCTCTGTGGGGAAGCTCTAGATACAAGATGCAGGTAGTAACTTGTTGGCTTTTGACCAATGGTCCTGAATTGTATGATGGAGAAGGCCATTGGGAAAGAAGGGAAGCTCTGTCTGGGGTATTGGATGCTCCCTTTAATAGGCTTGGGTAAATGAAACTAAGTTTAGGAACACAGGAAAAACTCCTGGGAGCTTATTTGCTTTGATTGCTAAACCTTTTGAAGTGTGCTTATTGCTGTAAGGAAGGAAATCTGGAAAAGGTCAAGTATGAATTAGGTGAGAAATACAAAAAGGAATTGCTTGAGATGGTCATTAAATAAGACAAAAATGAGATTCAGGAGTAAATGGAACAGCATCACTGTAAAGGTGAAATGTCTCAGCATAAATCAGTGAAGACAATGAAACTGGAACAAGTCTAAGATGCATTGATTTTTGTAGAGGTCCAACTCCAAGCTGGTGAAATTGATATTTTGCAAGAGCCTCGTATCCCAGTCTACATGCCTGTTTGTGAAGTCCTTGTAAAGACTAAAGGTCAGTCGATCTGTCTCTGTCTACTGTACTTACGGATTTCCAACACAACCATTACCATCGTGTCTAGGCAGTAGGAAAAATGATCAACATTATCGTCTCTGGTGTTGCGGAGTGTCTAAAGCCCTGCTACATTAGAGACTGACTGACTGATACAAAGGCAGCCCCAGCTCCTGGGAGCTCACAATCTGATGTTTTGGGCAAGGAGACAGCAATGGATGAATAATCAGATAAGCAGGACACAAAGGTAAGGTGGCATCTCCTCGCAGTTGGAAGAGTATTCAATGTAGGCACAGGTGGCTGGAGACTAGGTCTCCAAAGCGTCAAGGTGTTTTCTGGAAGGGGACCTCTTTAATCTTCATACTGTGGCATTGGGGAGTAGCAGAGAAATGCCCTGGGACCTTTTTGATGCTCTGTTGGTTTGCTGCCAGCTTTGAATGTGGGAGGACTCGGAGACCTTCTGATCCTGTGTGGTTATTCACACTCTGAATTAATCCAAGCATAAATTGCAGGTGTATTTCTTGGACTTTCATCTTACATGTCCCCCTTTTTTTAAAATAAAGGACACTAGTGCGAAGCAGATAATTGCTCGGAACGGGGCTCTTGGACTCTGGGAACGATTGCAGAGATAAAACCAGAGCGGATTGATACAAACAAAAACTGCTGAACACGTTACTTAGGTCTTTGTAATATTTGCCTTTTAAAATGTAGTTTTATGTGAGTAATGTTAGTATCAATATTAATATCTGCTGAGATGAACAAAACTGACAGTGTAATAGAAAAAATAAATGTTAGCCTGCACAATAAAGTTTTCAGTGGGGGGTGTCAGAAAGCCGATGAAAATCTGCAAGGACTGATTGCATCTCTGAATTTTAGACTGGTGTCACTGCTCTACTTGGTCTGTCATTGCTGCTTGCTTCCTTGGTTTCCTTTTTTTATCTGTCTCTACACAGAGGCAGCTGAATGTCCTGCAGAGAACATCAGCTTTAGTTTGTGTCTGCATGAATGTGCATAGCTGCTTTCAATACTTTAATTGTCTAATATCTTTAATAGAAGATACAATAACTATTTTTAAAACGTGCCTTTCTTCCTCTAATTGCAAATAAAATACATTGGATATATTAACTCTACACTTTCTTGATAATTGCAAATGCTTTAAAATGGAAGCAGCCTTAAGAAGTTATTTGCAACAGAAGACAGGGATCATCTCTTCCTTTTTTCTTTTTTTTTTTTTGGTTTGTTTTTACACAGATTTATGTTTATACACAGCAGTCTGGAGATGAAAGAAAATACTATATAGCTCTAGGTCAGAGCCAAATGCAAATGCTCTGTGCTCTGTCTCGGAGTCAGTCTCCAGTGAAAGCCCAGAGCTAAGCTACCTGGGCAACCATTAGCGGTGAAGCTGAATCTGGGCAGTACCTGCCCATTTGGGATTGTGGATATTGGTTCTGGTGACAAGTCTACCATTGATAGCTGGTATCAAGCTAGCTCAGATGTGCTTGAACATGCTAGCGTCACCCTGAATTACAGTGTAGATCTGCTCTGACTAGACAATGCTTTGTCCTTAGAGCCCACAAGAGGTTTGGCCAAGGCATCGCTTTGTGGTCTTGAGCTCTGGGCGATTGCTTGGTGTCTGACAGCTCCAAGTCCCTGCAAGGTACGGCATGTCCTCAAATTGGCACACCGCTCCTAGCTGTGCCTTCCCCTGCCAGGTCATAGGAGGAAATTTTACAACGCTTTTCCTGATTGCTGTGACAAGGAAATCCACTGTCCTGTGGGGACTGGAAGCTGCATGTGGTCCCTGATGCCATTCCGGGAGCCTTAAACCAGGGCCTGGATGTCTTTGCCTGCAACACTTACAAAGCAGGATTGTGAAGGAAGTGGCTGAGGGGGTGTTTTCTCCAGTGACAAAAACCTGGGATCTCAGTAGGAGCATTTTATTCTGTGAAACATGGGGCCAGAAGCAGCAGCTGCTGTAAACCAGCGCCACTCCTTTGAAGAGACCAAGGAGACGCTGCCTTATATCGGCAGCTGCATCTTGCCCTGAATTTTCAGATTAGGATATTACAAATAAACACAATGAGTTGTTCTCCTCAATGATGTGGGAAGTACACATTTTGACCCTATTGACCTGCAATCTGCTAGCAGTTGTCAGCAATTACACACTTCATATAAATGATAAATGACTAATATTACAGAATGCATTCAGTTTACACTCTTTCACCTCTTAGTAGTTATTTTCTTGCAGTAAAACTGTATCCTGATTTTTGGGAAGTGAAGAAAAACTTTGAAGAAAAATGAGCCAAGATCACAGGAATGGCCTGCTACAGCTGTCAGCCTCTCTGCATTGCACTCGTCTCCAGCACTAGCCTAATAAACACACCAGGGTGACTCCATCTTCCATTAATTATCTCAGGCTGAAAGGAGAGGATATCCTACCTTGTCCAGACATCTCATGAGGGTAATTAATTTTCCTACCAATTCCCCTAGCTAGAATAGCAGTTTGTGTGGAAGGAAACCCCCCTGCATTTTCCATTCTGCAAACTCTTTGATGCACTTTGCGTTTAGGCTGCTGTTCTTTTTTTCTTGCCTTAAATGTTGGCCCCAGGAATGTGGCCAGATCCTGCTTGGCTCTTGGGCATTTCATGCAGCTTGCTTTTAGGCAGACCGCTGCCTACCTGGCCTTCCCGCCATGGCCACCTCCCTGCTTTTGGTGGGGCATTTCTGCTCATCAGCCATTGACTCTGCTAATTGCTTCTGGCTGTGAAAATCGCTTAGGCTTCCCCTTTGCAAAATATCCTGACCACACAAGAACCTTGCCTAAGTGCCGAATCCAGCCCTGGGGCTTCCAGAAATGGCTGCTGGTGCAGGCCTTTCCTCCTTCACTCTCTGTGGCAGCATCACGAGATGAGGCAGCAGGTTTGTTGCAGTATGCTCCAAATGCTGTTTTATGTTAATGTTGTTTGCAGTGCTGTAGTTTGCTTCTTTACTGCCAGTTTCATCGCCTTCTATAAAGCCTAATTTAATTGTTCTTTAATTACCTCTTTGGATTAGCGTATAAATCTCAGATGGAAGCTGTAAGCAGCATACATAAGGCTGTGGATGTCACCAAACATTGCTTCTCTCTATTTTCATGTCCCTGTCTGGGGTTACACCAGGCCAAACCTTTGCTGCTGTTGTAAAGATGCTCAGGAACGGGAGGAAGGCTTCATGCTCATAAAACAACTTTTTTAGACAATTGTCTGGAAGGAACAGCATGGAGAGAATTACACATATTTACTCCAAGTTCTCCAACTGCTTTCTACCGGAGCGTGTATTACTTCACATTACTTTGATGTTCTGTCAAGTTACATGAAGAGAAGAAATCTCTGATCTACGTAACATATCAAGTATTATCTGAATACTGTCAGGACCATGAAGGTTTCTATTTAAAGACATCTCTTTATATAAACCACATATCCTACTTTGGGAATGAGCCAAAGCAGAAATGGTTTTTACTTGAGTTTTTACACCAAATTCTGTGTCATAAGCAGCTGGCCTGAGCTCTACCTCTTTGCCCATCTTCCCAACTCCTCGGAGGTCCTAGGACTTTACGAAGATTATGGCTTACTTGCATAGCTTGAGAGGTGCTCTTCTTGCGTTTCCCTATGGCACCTGGGTGTGGGAAAGACTTGCGTTCATTTTAGACTTTCAACGTGAATCTCTAATGTCTTAGTGTGTGTTAATTTAAGTGTTTTTCCCTTCAAAGATGATGCAGTTCTACTTTTCAAATAGATTTCTATTTGGAAAGTGCATGTTATATATAGAATTAAACTCAGAGGCATATTGATCGTAAGTGGAGTTGGCATCAGCAGATACTATGTAGACCGTTGTTTACAACTAGATTATTTTCTTCTCTCTGTTATGCTTGTTAGGCTTTTATGTGGTTTTGCTTTTTTCCCCACTTGCCTTCCTGTCCAGGTTGTACTCTATATTTTACCTTACCCAGTTTCTGCTTCGTTTTCCTTCTGCCTCCTTCCTCCTACGTCTTGTAGGGAGAGTAGAAAGCTATTAATATTAACCTGTTGACTGAAACTTTCAAAGTCACGATGTTCATAGGAATTCAGAAATGAGCAATATCAATTTCCCAGCTGTTATTGAATCTGCATTTACGAAAAACAAATACACTTGACCTTTTCATGAGATTTCTAAATTATTTTTGTTGAACACCTCTATGCAATTCTGTTTATTAGAAGACCGTACAAAAAGCTTGTACGGAGATTATGAAGCTGCTCCTTGGTCTTCTGAGGCTTTAAACCCAAATAGCTTCTACAAGTTAGAGTTGAATAGAGCTATTTTTCTTCCTCCTTTTTCTGTATATCAGTCTTTCTTGGTTGGTGACTATAAGAGAGAGCAAGAGCTTTCTGCTGGCGCTACCCTCTCTGGCTCATGCAACTGGACACTTAATTTTGCTGGGGGCTGTGCCTGCAAGGCCAGGCTTCCTGGGAGAAGTGATGAGATTTCAGTAATGAAATATGTCTTGAAATAATACGTGAAGATTGAAATGTATATGAAAATATCATGACTTACATTGCGAACTCCTTAAATCACTTAGAGAAGGAATTATGGAATATGATTTACCCTTTCTACTTGTAAGCTGGCTTGACATCTATCTACTTTTAGCTGATGAGAGCAACCAGGCCATTTTGCTTCCATTTTCAGACCCTTTCTGGGCAAGTTTCACTGTTGGTTTTTCATGTACCAGTGAGGTGCTGCAGCGCCAGAGCGGCAAACCCAGGGCAGTTTTTACTTGCTTTAAAATGTGTTTTCCCTTGTAATTACTACTTAAAAAATTGTAAGCGTCTTGTATTGGCTGTGACATTGCTCTTTTACTTTTTCACAAAACATTTAATTGGGGCTAGGTTTCGCTTGGTGGTGTCTCTTTAAATGCCACGCTATGCCTAAGGAAAAGATGAGAAGACAGATGTTGTACTAACCTCCACTGATTGCTTTCTGATTGCCAGTTTAGTTGTCTTTCTTCAGCCATTTAAGATGGCCATATGGGAAATCAACGGTGATGATCTTTATTAAAGTACCAGAAGCGAGGTGCTTCACCTACACATATTTTCAGGGGAGGGAGAGGGATCTGAACCCAATTAGAAAATTTATGGAACTGCCAGAGCACGCTATTCATTTAAAATTGCTGAGGGCTGCAAAATGAACAGAAAGCTTGACAAAATATTTGCACTGTTGCAGGTCCTGTATGTAAATTAACTTCAGAAACTGAGAGGTCCACAGGCTTGCTATATTTAGTTTTCTTTTCATGTAAAAATCTGGGCAGTTGCATGTTATTGCATGTGAAATGACAGGCTAATTAGTGAGAAAGGCCTTGGAAAGTTCAGTTATAAAGAAGTTACCAGAATTTGCTCTCATTGAGTGACTGGATAAGTCAGGGTATGATTTGGTGTCTCTGATGCTTCTTGTTATGTTAGGAATGAGATGTTTTTGTTTAACACTTACTTTTCTAACAGCAGGAGTCGCAATGATTTACAATTCATCAAATCCTACCAAAGTGCTTTGCAGCAGGCATGGGAAAAGAGGCAAAAAAATTGAGTCGTCGGGGAGATGATGGGTTTTGGGTTTGGCCTGCTAACTGTGGTGTGTTCTTAAGCTCGATGTATAGGCTACACTTGCAAAAGCAGCCAGCTTCACTGGACTAGAAAGTGAAGTTCTTTATTTATCTGCCCAGACAGTGCAGCAGAAGCTGCCGCTACGTCTCAGCACTGTCGAAATCTTCTTTAGTGTATCTCTGCCCTCCTGCTGCGGCTGTGGATTTGTTTACTACGTTTACTTTGGCATTCCTTATTTTGGCCCCTCAAAGAAATTAAGCAAAATTTGTCACTTACTATTTGGGAAAAGATGCCATATCTTTATCTTCCTGGTGATATTTTATGATTTGTCAAGGGTTTGGTGGAGTTGTAGATCCAGTTGTACGTCATCCTTTGATTAAAAGCAAGTCTTCCACACCACCAATTCCATTTCAACCTCCAAATTCGTACCATTTAGATGAGTAGGGTAGTAATTAATCTCTGTAGCCTGTTGTGAAATCCAGGAACAGCTTCATTTTATTCTGTTTTTTTATCTGATACTGTTTTTGACAATGCCCGTGCTATAGAAAGCTATATGGAGCTTTCTGCGTGAATGTAGTCATCATCGCAGAGGGGCAAAAAGTCATCTAGTTAATATGAACTGAAATATCCTGTGTGGTTCCCTGTGGTCAACAGCTGGATGATAAGGCATCAGGAGTACATTAGGCAACTTTCTAATTAAATATCTTCATTGTATCTAAAACACATAGTAGCACTTCCTTGCTAATAAAGAGAAAACATGCTGCAGTCAATTTGTTGCAGATACCGCATTGCCACTCTTATGGCAGACCTCTTGCAGTCTGTTGTAAGAGTAGGCTAGGAGCATAATGTGTTGTAAAAAATAACACTTAGCTGTGATTTTACAAAGTGTTATCCTATTTATTTTAAGTGTCATGTAATTATCAATTCATTTACTACCTATTGTAATACCATGAATCATAATGAATGTATTTGCATAATAGGTGGTATCACATGAGCTCAATTATAATTCAGTATTAGCTAAATGTACCATGAAAACAAAATGTTTCCTGTAAAGGTAGGCTGGGGTTGATATATAACCTGTCTTATACATGGGATATCACAGTCATGGGAAATTGTTCCGTTTCCAGACTTGCTCTCAGAAGGGGCTGTTTTGCAGCTCTGAACTTCATCCATTTCCTCTCCTGTCTCCAACCCCCCAATTTAAACACTCTTCAGCTCTGCCAACCTCAGAGATGAGGAAACCCTCAGAAACCTGTCCTTGCTGTTTAGCTGATGTGCCAGTGCTCTGCTCGCTCAGCTCACGAGGCGATCTCTGCCCAAAAGACTGAGTTTACTACTCCAGGGATACTCCAAGACCTGCACATGCTGTGCTGGGTAACTGAACTGAGGAGCGGTCACACTGGGGGCTTGCCTCCAGAGGATTGCCTCAACTCTGAGTAGGTTTCTTTAAAAGTCTTTGTTTCCAGACTTCTTTTGTTTAAAGATCTCTAAAAATGACATGTGCTCCTTCCTGGAGCAGGAGTCAACTCTGCGTTGCTGTGTTGGGGAGTGTGATACGAGCAGGCTCCCACCTCCTCGGTTACATGGTTTGCTCTAGTTCTCCTCCGTGCCTGGCTCGGTCTGTGCTCTCTGCTCCATACTCATCATCACAGTCAGTTGTCTCTTTTCTCCTGCCAGTGTTTAAATCAAGAAGGCCTCCCTTTGAAAACCAGGTACAGCCTGTTGTTCCATACTCTATGTGCACATACCTAGGTTGAAGAATGGCCTGATGTCCTTTTTGCTAAAGAACAGTGTTATCTGCAGTCCTCGGTTTCTGCATAGCATGGCATCACAGGTACTGCTTTATCTGTCTGCTTTTCTAGTGAATGATTATGGGGGATCCACCAGCCCTTGGAGGGTTACAGCGCTGCGGGGGAGGGGGAACAACCCTGCACTTGCACCGACTGTCAGGAGCAGTTCAGAGGCCAATACTACTGCCCAGATCTTTCCCCTTTGCCATCTCAGAGCTGCTTCTCCTACCCCAAACGCTCTCTGCTGTATCCTGTCTCTGCCTTCTTTACAGGAAGATTTATGCAAGCAGCAATAAAATGCCTATCAATTTGCATATGGAGCAAGTGGTCCCTTGCAGCTTTGGTTTAATGTGTTTTGAAGACATGTGATCTTGCAATAGTAGAGTGGTGAGAATAACCCAAATGAGAGCAAACCCTAGTTTCTGAAACAACCCTGAATGGCTCATACCTCTCATTTGGTTCCCTTACAAGTTCAACATATTTTCTGTTCCAGAAGCAAGACTTGCTCCTGGAGTTGCCTGAAAATGATTGTTGTGTGAACTTGTTGTTTCTGTAACAGTTGTGTATAATCCCACTTCCCACTTTTTGAATGCATCCCATTTCTGTACAGAATATGAAATGCTTAGTTTCTGGCTAGTACAGTTGATTTTTACTTGTTGCCTGCAAGTTAGATTAAGGATACTGAAATTGCAGAGGATAAAAAGAGAGTTATTTCCACAAATATAGTGGTAGTTACTGATACCTCAAGGATTATTTAGCCTGATCTACATTCAGGAGACAGCACTGCAATGGTAAAAGGCTAACACAGTTGACAACACTTAATTTGTTTGGACTCATGTCACCGTTGGCTTTACAATGTGACAGGAGAAATACATTGCAGGAATTGATGAAGTAGTGCCACATTTGCACAATACTACAACTCTCTACAGTTGTTTAGGGCAAGCTTTCCTCCTTGATATACAAGGAAAATCTTCTGAATTTCATCTGTGCGCCCTACCTGGCGTGCAATTAAAGCTGTCCTTTCTCAGTTATACTTCAGTTTGGCCAGCTAGAAAGCAAATAGGCAGTGGAACTGATGCAGTGCTGTTGCTGGATTTAGGTAAAGTCAGAGCTGTTGCAAGGGAAACACCAAATGCCTATTATGAGGGAGCCACACAATATTTATACAACAGACATTCTTGCCAAACGTGAAATTGGTAAGCCCCTTAACTGGGGCAAGCACTGGACATGATAGGATGGAGTTGTCCATGAGAACATACAGAGGATGGTATACCTGGTAGTACAGCTACTCCTGGTGAGAAGAGTTATTCTGGAGTCTGTATTTTCACTAGGCCAGCTTGTTGGGGAGTAGCATCCCCAAAGGAAGTGACTGCTTTTTCTTTAATGGAGATATCAATTTACGTTTCCATAGTTCTCTTTGGCTTGCTGCTAACTAACGGGTGGGAATTTCTGGGTTTTGTTTCTTAATGGGGAGCTTGCAAATAAGGATTAAGAGAAAATGAAAAGCTAAAGTACCCATGAATTTCACAGGGGAATATTCTGTGGTGATTATATTCAGTATGTTATTTCCATTTTCAGCGTGTATCTTTGAAATGTGCCTTAAATGTGATTTTTTGTTTTGTTCTCTTTTTTGCTCTAAATAGCTTTTTATAGGGTGAGTGCTTATTCAGGTTGATCACAATTGAGTGGAGCCTACTGTGTAGGAATCAAATTCACTAGATGATTGCACTTGCACAGGAACTGTAGTACTGAACACAGTCATAAGCAGGACAAAAAGCACTGAAACCGTAAGAGCTGTTCCCATGACATTTTTTGCAATGTGACCAAACTTCTTATTGTGTTCGTACCAACTGCTGATGATTTTATGCAGTGAATCATCTGTCACTGGACAATGTACAGGGATCACCACCTCATCCTGTGCAAGTTATTAGCTGTCTGGGAGTGATGGGGTGACTAGCTGTCCGAGGTGGTTGGATCTCTCTCTTACCAGCTCTCGCCTTGCACTAGATTTCCAAGAAATGTACAAAGACAGTCCGGATCAGTTTACATACCTTTCCTCTTCCTATTATTGTTATAATTATTACTACTACTGTAATAATACTATAGCAAAAGAAGTTCCATTATCACTGTAATTATGTGCTTTCCCTAGAGTCTCTCTTTAGTATTCCGTATTGCTGTTAAATGTTTTGAAAAGCAGGCTGAAAACCATGTGGCAGTGTCTTCTATCCAGGCTATGGCTGCTGTGATGCTAACCTTAAGACTGCTAACTGGGGGTCAGCCATGTCAGTACTAGATGGTCGTTCTACTCTCCTGTCTTCTTTTTCCTTTGGGGAAAAAAGAGGAAGACTCCTCTTCCACTGCCAGCTGCTCCCTCAACTGAAAATTGCTATAGGTTGCTTGCATTTGGTGACACAACAGCGTTGTGTCCGTATAGACACTGGGTCCCAAATGGGAACTTACACGTCGTCGTTTGGCGTGAGCCCTGGGGCGGGACAATTAATGACTGCACGTGATTTTGAGGTAGGCCCATCACCATGCAGGTGATCATTCTACACTTTCACACGGTGTGTGTGATATGCACTAGGTCTGGCAAAGGAAAGCACATTTTGCATATATGACTTAAAGAGAAGCTGGTGATTCTTTGTTCTGTACAGATTTTCCACTTGCTTCTAGACAGGGTATTTCTACTAAGACCATCTTTCCTTAATTTTCCCTACTGTGGTACATCATTCATAAGCATCCTGAAATAAAGACTGAAACGGGCTTTCTCTCCAAAATAATTTGTACTGTTGGCACAGTAACACTTTGGTATAAAATTTTAAAGCTTAGTGAGACTATTGGTGTCTACTGTAATCAAAGCTAGAAAGTACGTTCTTGTCTCTTCTTTTGGCTTTCATCTTTACAAGACAGACTTTATCAAGCTCAGATTTTTGCACTCAGCTGAAGTACCTGGAAATTTTGGGATTAAATAACCTTCTCTCCCCCCTGCAGCTGATTAACTCCCTTTTTGCTTGTTCTGACAGCAAGACAACTAAAGGCTGTAGTGTGGTAAGATGTTAGTACCCACGTGAGGAAAGGGCCATGAGAAACCTTGCCTTTGCCCAAACCTACTTTGTGCTTAGCTGGAAGGGGACTTGGTCAGACCATGATCCACGCACGAGCCACATCGTTTGCGTGTCTCTGGCTTACCGCATGGTGAACGACCTTGGAGGTGAGTAGTGGCTGACGCTCACAAATGCCGTGAGCCTCGATGAGCAAAGTGAGCACTGAAAGGACACATGAAATGTCCCAAGCGCTCGCGGCATGAATGTTATTCCATTGGCATGCCAAAAATGCAGCTTGGGCACGTTGGTTTGTTTATTTGTTTTAAAGCTAAGCTTTATGTGTGAGGCAGAGCGCTTTTAAATTCATTGTATGTTTTCGAAAGTGCCTTTGCCATCTAACGCTACAGCTATAAGGCAGGTCAAACTTGGACATTTTTTCACCTTAGCAGTGACCCCATTAGTAACTTCATAAAATTATATCAAGGATGTTTAGTTTCCTGTCTCCGTTAAGTTTCTATGCGGTGCCGCTTGTAAATGACAGCAAGAATGAAAGCTTGCAGGAGAAGCTCTTCTTGCCTGCCTGACATATTTCTCATCCTAGCTACTTCCAGGTATCTCTTGTGTTATGTCGGTTTTAGTCTATGGGTGGCAGTCACTTTCTAAATTTCTTGCACCACGTTTGCAGTCTTTCCTGTGCTACGCTTATCAAATTTGCTGTTAGTAACACACATCAACAGGCAATTGATAAAATCAGAGCTAATTACATAATGTGTATTTTTAAAATCTGTCTGCAGCACAAGCAGATGTTAAATGAAAGCTAATAAAGTGTGTCATCTTTTAAATAGGGGTATGCCCCGGGACTTTATACTGGACAAACTCTGCACCACAAAAGGCGATTTCTGTAGAGGTTTACATGCATGAAAATAATGAAATAATCATGCAAGCAATGCATATTTGAGCTAAACTTGAACAGTCATTACAGATATCTGCAAAATCTTGTGAGCTTATTAGAAAATGAAAGGGATCTCAGGCAAAGGAAGCAAGCAGTGCAGCCAGCAGGTTGCTTAATAGAAAAGATATACAAGCAAAAGTCCCGACTGTTCCCATAGGTTTCCATATATGCTCATATGAAATCCATTGTTTGTCTAAACAGCGGCTCTTTTGGTTAGAAATACTGCTTATTTACTTGACTTTTGGTCAAGAAGGGAGAATTTAAACTGTGGGCTATACTGGAAGGACAACACAGAAGATGTACAAAGTAACATCTGCCTTTTTTCCATTTAACTTGCTCTAATAAACTAATGTAATAACTAATCACTAATAAACTCATGTAATAAACTTCTATACTGCTAGACGCTATTTTTAGCTTTTTGATTTCTATATTTTTCAGCAATACTAGTGACGGGCAAATCTCAGTGATTTGGGGCTGCATCTCTTTTTGAGATAAGTAGGCAGGCACTAAATCTCAGAGCTGGCTGTCGATGAGAAGGGCCAGTGAGAAACAGAAGGGGAAGAAAATCCTAAATTCACTTGAAAACGGCAGGAGAGGTGGATTGGTGCTGCCTCACAAATACCAGTAAGTGTCGTGTTGTGAGTTAGGTATTGCCAAGTGCTATGCATTTGCTTCCTCGGAAAATTGTGATTCCTATGGGCTTGGGATTCTTTCTGCTTACCGCTTGTGTAAAACTGCCACCACTAAACACTGAAATGTCATTATTACACAGGTAAGTCACTTAGATTTTAGGGGGCAAGCTGAAACATTTTCACTTACCATTTGGTTTTGGATTCCTAAGAGTTCATATTTTTTGGCTATTTTTCCCTGAGTCCATAAATGCATAATTATTACTTTGAATTTTTTTTTTTTTTTTTT
>NW_009608973.1:0-454 GCF_000690535.1 Cariama cristata
TAAGATATTCCTTCTCCATATTTTACCTGGTCAAAAAGAAGATCAGAAGGAATTGTCTTAGTGATGTAGCTGTTGGATAGGTAAGTTTTGTCCTTTAGTTAGATTCCAGCAAGGGTGAAAAGGATGCAGCCGTGATTGTAGCCAAGTGTAATGACACAATTTATTTGTGGCTGTGTGAGACTGTAAAAAACCACCAGGGCCGGTTAGTTGCGGTTGGCTAAGTATTGATCTCTCCTCCTAGCATGCATGCCAAGCCAAATGAAGATATACATTATATACAATAAAATACTTGCATATTCACAGTCCACTACATATTCATTGTTATTCACACTTAGGATTGGTTACAAGTTTCTCACTTCTAATGTAAGTTAGTACGCACTCTCGGTTGGCACAAAGGAAGCCTCTCTAACATCTGCGCATGCTCCCCAAGCAGAGTTTTGCCCTCTTTCAGGGG